>NC_081345.1:75436365-75599224 GCF_029784015.1 Lycium ferocissimum
AACTACTCCATGAGATAGAGGGCCTTCCAATTGGTATGAAACTAGAAAGAAAATATTTTTTCTTGAACTCTCTTCTCCTTGGCCCTTGTGTAACAACACCCCCTTGTTGTTCTTTTTTTTTTTTTCTTTCTTGCTCTCTTTCTCTTACTTAAAACATGACCTCCCTCATATATATATATATATATATATCCATGTGTTACATGTGCATGTGAGGGCACATGGCCCCTCTCTAGATTGTTCTTCATTTTTCCCTCCTTTTCTTGAATTTTTTTTTCTAGAGTTTTCTTTTCTTTTTCCTTTGAATTTCCCTAAAAGATGACTTATTTAATCATCCTTTTTCCTCACATGGCCAATTATGGCAAATGACCATTTTGCCCCTCAACTTTCTCAATATTACTCAGCTTGCCCCTAGTCTTGGCGTTATTTCCACGACGCATTTTACGAATTTCTCTTTTTACCCTTAGTCTCTCTCAATATTTCCATGCTACCAATGTCCTTAAATAATGCTATAACCCACTAATGCATCAAAATAATTTTAGAACATAGTCTTGTCCTTAACTTTTCACGTCGACTTCGAAATTTCCAAATGTATAAAATACGGGCTATAACAAGTTCACGGCGGCCTTTCTTGGCCATTTTCTACCCCCAGAGACGAGACGAGCCAGGGTCCATAGATTTTTACATTTGAGGCAGGGCGGTAGGAGTGTCCGAGAGTACAGCCTGGAGTTTGATTCCCTGGCTAGATATGCGCCCCATATTGTGGCTGACATGGCTGACCGGGTACATCAGTACGTGATGGGGTTGGACCGGTATTTGATTGATAGTTGTATGGCGATGGCCTCCCAGCCAAGGGTGGATATTGCCCGGGTACAGGCATATGCCCAGGGCATGGAGGAGCGACACAGAGGGCGCCAGCCCGACGGGGATTATGATAGGGGCCAGCCCAAGAGGGCTAGGTCGGCAGGATATTCTGGGGAGTTTCGAGGCGGGCAGCCTCAGCAGCGTACGGGGTATTCGCGTCCCCGGCCGGCTCGTAGTGCACCCCGCGGTTCCGGGCGGGGAGATTTGACAGCATAGGGTATTCGGGAGCCGGTCAGAGCTCCAGGTCTTCGGGGCCACAGGTGGACAGAGGTTTCGGTCAGATGAGACCCCCATTGCCCCAGTGTTCTTGTTGTGGTAGACCTCATTTTGGGGAGTGTCGTCGTGGCACAGGTGCTTGCTTTACTTGCGGCCGTCAGGGCCATGTTATGAGGGAGTGCCCGTATAGGGGTGGCTCAGGTGATGCAGCCCAACCTACTAGGTCGGTTGCTGGTTCGTCCTCATCGGCGACTATGCGCCCTATACGGGCGGTACCGCACCGGCGGCCGTAGTAGAGGTCGCGGCGGAGCCTCCAGTTTTAGCGGTCCATCAAACCGCCTATATGCGTTGGCCAGTGGACAGGATCAGGAGGCATTACCAGAGGCGGCTACAGGTACATGAATCTTTACTAGAATTTATATTCTTATATGTATGTATCTGTCGCATAATTTCTGCTTAATAGCGGTAGACGAAAATTCGAGGGTTGATAACCAAGTATCTATAAATAACGGTAATTAAGGCGTGTTCATTGTTATTACGGACCCGAGAGTCTGGGATGGAAAGTAGTGATGTCCATAGGTGACAGTGAATAGGTAAAATCGAGAGAGGGGCAAAATGGTAATTGTGTTACGAGGGCGTCCGAAAACCTGTCAAAACTTTATTTTACTCCAAATTATGTGACGACGGTCCTGTGGTGAGTTGAACGCGATTATACTGGAGTTAGAGCATCGTTTTTCATCGAAATTCCGAAGTTAAGCGTGCTAGAGTAAGGGAAATTCCAGGATGGGTGACCCCCTGGGAAGTTTCTGAAAGTCTTACAACTTCAGCCAAAGAAGCAAATGGGGAGTTAGAGTGGTCTAAAGGGATTTAGAATATACTGAGTAGGCGGAAATCTTAGGAGGTCGCGTAGGCCGGAGTGGACTAGAACGGGTAAAGGAAAAGAAGGTGCATCACGGCACTAGAGTCAGGGTCAGTTTGAGTAGTGTTTGGGGGGACCTTTTGTGAGTAAGATGTTGGTAATTATATATGTGTACCGGAAAGCGTGTGATACTCCGTGCGTGACTATGTTAGCGGGTGAACGTATTCCGGCAATTAACGTGACGGTATACGGAAGGCATTAATCGGACGGAATAACGAGTTCAAGTGAAAAGAAAAATGAGTGGTACGAATGTCATAAGGCAATTTGATATCGTTTTGTCATAGGGTAGGTCTGGGAAGTATTGACTTAAGGATGTTAGGAAGAGAAAGGTAGTAAGCAGATAAATAGTAAAGGGAAATCGGAATGTTGAAACAAAAGTACAGTCCGACCGAGAGTGAAAATGCAGGCGTGAGGCGAATATAATCAGGTAATAATATAAGTGCACCCCTTAAAGGGGGGAAGCGGATACGGGAAATGCAAGTACCGGACAGAGGCAATCAATACCACCAAATATTGGATACGAATACTCGGGTTACAGATAGGATTCCTCGCCGAGACCAGTTAGCAAAAATTCAATGAGCCAAAAAAAAGGGATAGGAGCAATTGGGATGGTGTCGAGAATTAAATGTGGAGATCTTGAACGATATGATATTAGAAAGTGGAGGTTTACAGGAAAGAATACGACAAGAGAATGATAACGGGTAACGTGCAGTGACGTTGTGAAAAGAAATACGACTGTGCTGGATTAAAGGCAGAGATGCGGGCAATAAGGTTAGTCGCTAAAAATGCTACGTCTTATGGACGGTAAGAGGGAAAAATAGGAATAGAAAAACCTTCAATAGTAGAAAATGAGCGTAGTAGATGAGTGAGTAACGGAAGAAAGGAGAGTACGAGAAGGGTAGGCCGTAAATGGATATCAGGACGGAAGGAATAGGTGGAACAGGGTGAATCAGGAGAAGAAAAGATCATGACCGAGACTAAATGTACTTTATACAAGTTGTACCAGAGTAGCTAATGAGAAAAGGCTAGATTTAGTAATACCAATATGGTGATAATAGTCTGGGTGCATTAAGGGAAGGTGTAAAGACGATTTGAACTAGGTTACCGAGATAGAATTTGCACTATGGACAAATGGGATATAGTTATGGTTGGACCAAAGATCTGTTCCGATATCGGTCGCAAGGAAAGGAAGACGTAGACTAGTGAGACAGACATAGGGATTAATAAAGCTGTGCTAAGGCATTTCGGATCAAATTGAGCACCTCCGCTTATTTTTGTAAAGATTGCGATATAATGTGTGACCGGAAAGTTAAGAGCAAGATCTGAGCAAAGGGACAGTAGAAGGGTTGAATTAAAGATAAATAGGTAATCCGAGGTAAGGTGTTTAGAGTACTACAAGTTGAGTATAAGATGGGTTGAACAAGATGATCGGAATTAGTCGGCTACCAAAAGAGGACGAATTTATGCGTTCCACGAAAGGCGTAATAAGATCCGGCAGAGAGGAGAAGTCTAACTCAAGATATGCCTTGGACCTTGTGATATTGTTGTAAGGCAACAATGTTGCGTATTAAAGACATGGCTTGTGTTAAGATATTGTAACGAAATAACAACAGAAAGGAGATGACTTGAGGAGCTGAGGAGAAAAAAGAAAAAGAAATATAATCAAGAGAGAAAGCGCATGTTATGGTGATAAAGGAAAAGGATCTTTATGCGGCTTTCTGAGACTAGTTAAACATTCGAGGATGAATGTTCTAAAGGGGGAAAGGATGTTATATCCCGTATTTTGCGTATTCGGAAAAAAAAAATTTGAAATAATTGTGACTTTTAAGAGACAAGGCCATATTTTGATTTTTATTAGTATGTAGATGTTGTTTATGAAAATGTTGATGGAGGAAGACCAAGGGCAAAATTGGAAATTTGGAAATGGTTTCATGAATTTCAAGAATTAGTCACAAAGTAATTGGGCTTGGAAAAATCAAAAAAAAAAAAAAAAAAAAAAAATAAGAAGAAAGTGAAGGCCCAATTTAAAGGGGGTGGCCGGCCAAGACACCAAGAAAATGGCCCAAGCCCAAGTATTAGATCCATGTGATTAATAAATAAAGGGGCCATTAGTCAGCTTCATTTAGAAGATTCAAGAACACAAAAAGAATTTTGAGAGCACAAAAAAAGGGCCATTCGGCCGAGTATAAAAAAAAAAAAAAATTCCAAGCCTTCCAACTTTGATCCAAAAATTGAAATTTTCTTGTATTCCTACTTAGCTCAAAATCCTCTTCAACGTGGTATAATTTTTGGGGCAAGAAAATCAATTTTGGTGGCAAGTGAAGAATTTGAAGAAAAGGTAAGAATTCTATCCTTTTATGTTATGGAAGAAGTGTATGTGTTATAATGATTAGAATTGAATGAAAATCATGGAATGGTGATGTGTGTGGTGTGAGCCGTGTGGGTGTGTATAAGTGTAGGTGGCCGTGTGATGTTGTAATGGTGAAGGAAAGATGGATTAATTTTATTTAACTTGTTAATTGTGTCGTTGTGACCTTTGTGATGTAAATGGAGGTTTAACGATTTAAGTCGGCATTTAAATTGGTTGTAAGTTGCTATAGGAAAGTATGTGATTTTAATGTAGTTTTTTTTTTATGTAATTATGGGAATGGAGGCTCTAAAGTGTGAATGGTTGTTGTCGTTGATGAATTTGGAAGAAGACGATACAACTTTGTAGTTTTGTTGCATTTGTAGAAGTTTCGGGTGGAATATGGAGTTGGTAGGATCGTTTGAATATTTTGTAGATTGTTTAAAATGCTTTTGAATTATGTTGCATGATCTTGGATTAGTACTTGAATGTGTGATCAATTATGAATTGAATATAATTGAGACGCCGTTGAAGTTGTGGAAAGAAGTTGCTAATGCTAGTATGCGTTTTGAATCAGTTATGGATATTGTTAGAATAATTGTTGGTATTGTTGTTGATATTGTGGCCGAGTTAAATTCTCGGATTTGTTGTTGTATTTTTGGCCGAGTTGGATTCTCGGGGATGGCGCATTTACAGGGGAGATGCTGCCCAAATTTCTGTAGACAAATATTGAGTTAAGATTGCATTCCTAAAAGGCCTATAGTAATGTTTGGTAACTATGACCATTTGTAGATTTTGAAGAAATCGGGACTTGAGTTTGGACAAGCGTAAACGGCAAATAAGGTATGTAAAGCTTCACCTTTTGTTCTCTTGGCATGTCCTAGGCATAATAGGTTTTGATACGAGCCTCGGGGACGACTCTACTCCAAGGAATCCGAGCTTAGATTTGGCCCTTTTTCATTCAATGGAATTGAATTAGATACTTTATGTTTTGTTCGAAAAATAGCTTAAACATCTATAACTCTCACAAATGGAACCGAATTACCTTGAGACCTTCATAGGTGGCTCCATAAAGCCTAATGTTCGTAATTTTACGTACGCCACCTCGACTTGACCAGAGGTGGGCCCCCAATTTCCGAGATTTTTCCACGTTGACTTAATTGACTTATCTTGAGCGATATGCAAGTACGACTTTTGACTAAGTTCCGATTATTAAAAAGTGATCGTTTTGACTATTCCATTGAGTTCTATGATATATTTTGCCATGTACAAACGATCCCAAAGGTTTTGTCTTTGACATAATTCGTCGCAACTCCGAAAGGTATGATCTATGGCTATTGTCTGATTTCCTTTAAATGATCTATCGTCTGGATTGTTCTTTCGAGTCTTGGCAAACATTGTATGTTTTATATTGCATATGGTTTTCTCACTACTCTGCTCGTGCAAGCTTAATATGTTTTTCACCGAGTCCCGGGCCGGGTATGTATTTCGTGCACAGTTTCACTGCATTGTTCACCGAGTCCCTCACTAGAGGGCCGGGTACGCTATATGTATATATCTATGATGATGTGATGAGGTGATGATATGGGGATGGCGGCTAGGATGGCATCTGATGATCCTATTCACCAAGTCCCTCACTAGAGGGCCGGGTACGGTACATACATATGATCATGTAATTACTATGCATGATGATTATATGATTTCATTTACCGAGTCCCTCACTAGAGGGCCGGGTACGCTATAAGTATATAATAATTTGATGATATGATATTGACGTGCATGACATATGATTCACAGGCAAGTTTTGATTTTCTGACCATTCTACTTATCTCGATACATTTCAGTTTGGTTATAATTCTGTTTATTGTATGCTGTGCTTTACATGCTCAGTACATATTTTAAATCCGACCCCTTTCGGGGGGTGCGTTTCATGCCCGCGCGCGGTACGGATACTTGTTTGGGTGAGCCGACTTAGGATCCCTACTCGCCTATTGTGGAGAGCTCCCTTGTCCCGAGCCCGCATTTCGGTACAGACATTTTGTTATATTTGTGTATATTCATTCAGGGTACGGCGGGGCCCTGTCCCGTCATTTGGTTCTGTTATTACAGTTAGAGGCCTGTAGACATAAGTGTGGGTTGTGGGTAGCACTGTTCGGTTGAGTTTGTGTTCTGTATATCTTCAGCCTATATAGGTGATAAATGTATACGTGTGTACGCGGTGTCGTGCCTTTCTGTATGTATACGTTTCTATTTTGCTTGCTATGATCTGAGTATTAATGATAGGAGGGTACGAGTACCCAGATCGGGCGCTAGTCGCGGCCTACGGGGTTGGGTCGTGACATTCTGCCATGTTATTTATGAAGAAGAAGGATGGATCTATGCATATACGTATTGACTATCGGTAATTCAACAAGGTGACTATCAAGAATAAGTATCTGATACCTCTCATGTATGACTTGTTTGACTAGCTTCAGGATGCTTCTATCTTTTACAAGATCGATTTGCGATCTGGTGATCACCAGTTGAAGATATAGGCATTATGAGTTCTTGTAAATGTCATTTTTTTACTAATGCCCCTGCAGCCTTCATGGATTTGATGAATGGGGGTATTCAGACCCTACTTGGATTCCTTTGTTATCGATGACATTTTGATCAGGAATATGAGCGGAATTTGAGGATTGTGCTTGGATTCTGAAAGAAAAACAGTTTTATGCCAAAGTTTTTGAAGTGCGAGTTTTGGCTTAGTTCGATGGAATTCTTGGGACATGTGGTAACTAAGAATGGTATTATGGTAGATCTCAAGAAGATTGAGGTGGTTAGGGATTGGATTAGACCCGCTTCGGTCACCGAGGTTCAGAGTTTCGTAGGTCTTGCGGGTTACTATCGGTGTTTTATGGAGGGATTTCATCCATTGCATGCCTGTTGACTAAATTGACTGAGAAAGAAGTGGCACTTTATTGGTCTGATGAGTGTGAGGCGACCTTTCAAAAGCTCAAGATTTTGTTGACTACCGCTTTGATTCTGACATTACCTACCGAGAGAGAGAGTTTTACGGTTTATTGTGATGCTTTAGAAGTGAGCCTGGGTTGTGTGTTGATGCAAAAACGAAAAGTGCTAGCCTATGCTTCCATGCAATTAAAGATACATGATAAGAACTACGCCACTCATAACTTGGAGTTGGCAGCGGTAGTGTTCACTTTGAAGATTGGGAGGCATTATTTGTATGGAGTGCATTGTGAGGTATTCACGGATCATCAAAATCTTCAGTACATATTCAATCAGAAGGACCTTAATTTCAAATAGCATAGGTGGTTGGAGTTGTTCAAGGATTATGACGTGACTATTCTTTATCACCTGGGCAAGACCAATGTAGTAGCGGATGCCTTGCGTCGGAAGGCGCTGAGTATGGGTAGTCTAGCATTGCTGCATGTGGGGGAACATCCTTTGGCTATGGATGTTCAGTCTTTGGCTAATTATTTTGTGAGACTTGATAATTCGAAACCTGGTAAAGTTCTAACTTGTGTGGAGAAGCGGTCTTCCTTATTAGAGCAGATTAAGGCTCAGCAATTCGATGATGTGAGGTTGTGTAAGATTCATGACAAGTTCTTACAAGGTAAGGCTAAGGAGGCGATTCTTGATGGTGATCGCGTTTCGAGGATCAAGGGTCATATTTTTGTTCCTAGAATGGTGACTTGACTTGATTGATCATGGAGGAAGCTCAAAGTTCGAAGTATTCCATTAACGTAGGGGCTAAAATATATATCGTGGCTTGAAGCAACACTATTGGTGGTGTCGGATGAAGAGAGACATAGTGGAGTATGTGTCTTGGTGTTTGAACTGTCAACAAGTGAAGTATGAGCACCAGAAGCCTAGTGGTGTGATTCAGTAGATGCACATACCCGAGTGAAAGTGGGAGTGGATTGTTGTGAACTTTGTGGTAGGATTGCCACAGACTTTGGCCAAGTTTGACGTTATTTAGGTCACCGTGGATAGGTTGACCAAATCTACACATTTAATTCCAGTTTAGACTACCTACAATTCTGATAAGTTGGCCAAAATCTACATTCGGGAGATAGTCTGTTTGCATGGAGTGCCCATTTCTCTCATTGCGAATCGAGGCACAAATTTTACATCTCATTTTACGGCAGTCTATGCAGAAGGAGTTGGGTACTAGAGTGGAACTTAGTATAGCTTTTCATCCTCAGACTAATGGCCAATCCGAGTGGACTCTTTAGGTTTTCGAGGATATGTTGCGGGCTTGTGTGATTGACTTTGGTGGACATTGGGATCAGTTCAACCCATGGCCGAGTTTGCTTACAGCAATAGTTATCATTCGAGTATTGAGATGGCACCATTTGAGGCATATATGGTAGGAGGTGTCGCTCTCCGATTGATTGCACCATTCACATTTGATTGTATTGTCTTGTTGAAATTCTTATATGAATATTTGGAAAGAAATAAGCTTTATGACTTGATTGAATTGTGGATTTTCTTATCTTAAATGTTTAACTATTTATAAACTGTAAAACTTAATACTAACGAAGTGTGGAGGTGAGCATCGGAAGGACTAACCCTCATCATCGCTTCAGTTTAGGGTCGATCAACGATGTTGCTGAGTATACCTATTTCCCATTACCCACTCTACACTTGCTGCACCTTTTGTGTGTAGGTTCTGACCCGAGTTCGAGTAGAGGATGAGATCCTACCAATCGTTGAGGCGTGCTTTGGAATTTAGGGTGAGCTGTTTGCTGTTTGCTGTTCCGCAGCACTGGATTCCATTTCTATCTTTTTATCCTGTCTTTATCTTCCAGACAGTATTTGTAGTATTTCAGGCTTGTCTTCCCGATTTAGTAGCTCATGTAATTATGACTTCCAGGTTTTGGGGAGATGTATATATGACTTAGACTTATTTTATGTTTTGTGTTATGAGACTTATTATGATTCGTTTTCTTCTAAATTCCGCATTTAACTTATATTGTATGACTTAGCTGTTATTTGGAACTTTAGGTCAGACATACGCGAAAAGCGTTAAATTTGTAGCTTCTCCACAAATAATTAGTTGAAAGGCTCACTTCTCTTTTAACACCAAAACCGATTATATTATTGAGCACAACCTTTAAATGAATATGAAATTAACACCGAATCTTAATTTTATAAGCAACTCATTCTAGAAGGCTTGTAAAGAAAATCATTGACCATAGCGACGTATGCTTCTTGCATTTTGCTTAATGGTTGGCATTAATGAATAAAGAAGAAATATAAAAGATTGAAAATCCCCAACTGTCCCTTTGATTAATTACATTTCAGTTAGCTCCTTTTGAAAAAAATAATGCATGGCCTAACAAGTAACTAACCCTACCAAACAGGATGGAAATTGATTGTCCAAAGTCAAATACGTGACAGCCATTTTCTCAGATTATCGAATAATTAAGAGAAATTGATTTACAAAATGTATAGTGTATTCATTATATTGATCTGCTCTGTGCATGATGATAACAAATTAGGATCAATACCTGGCTCGGCTTGTTATTAGATGGATGACTTCGTCTTAATTCATTTCTAAAGGAGTTATACCTTTTGAGGGGATGTGAAAATTTGCAAGTATCTTTTCTTAAGGTAACTCAAGTTGTCAACAAATATTGATTCATAATTAAAGTTTTATATCCGACACCATTGGTGCATAGCACTTTATGTGACTATTATGTACAGATAACTCTTTTACCTTCGTACCACCCATATAATATATCTATACATGAGTTGGGAAATCAGGAGCACGATTGGTTGACTATCTGAATTATCATTACTGGTGGGGTTTGATTCAACACCTTGTAATCCCCTTCTCTTTTCCTATATATCAACGTTTTTTTAGTAGGACCATCGAACCTCGCTTAGGTATTAGGAAGATTAAAAAGGTCAAAATTTTGCACTCCTTTGGATTCACCGCTAGTGAATACCTCTGATTAGGTATTAGGGAGGGAAAGACACCACTCGACAACTAAAATGGTGGAAAAAAAAATCACTGATCCAGTTGTTAGTCAGAATCACGGTTTATGATTGATAACCTCTTCTTCGATATTCTTTTTTATCGTACGTGAATTATCATTTGAACTCAAAGAATGTTTAATTAGTACTGGTTGTCAACTTATATATCTTACTCCCTTCAGACATTTTATCTATCGTTTAAGACGTTCATTAAAAAGAAAAAAATTTGATAACAATCAGAAAGGGTATTTGACAGACTAAATTATATCTTTATATATTTCTTAAATAATAATTAAATGACTATATATGTCGTCTTGAAGTAGTAATAAGAGTAGAATCAGAGAAAAACGGTGAAAATAGTAAATCTACGTTACGGGGACTTAGATTAATACGTGTCTTCTTTCTAAAATCTACGTTATGAACCTATATATCTAATAAAAAAACTTATTTTTATAATAATTTAAATCTCATTTTCTAAATGAAAAAGCATGAAAATAGTAATCAAGCATATAAATTAATGATGTAGAATAAAAAAAAAAAGATAGAATAAAATTATTGTTTGTATCGATAAATAATAATCAAAACTCAAATATCTACGTACATAATTGAGAATAAAAAAGAGTGAGAACTTTATGAGCATATACTCAATTCAAGTAATGAGAAAAATATAAGTATCAGAAATGGAGGCAGATTTTATAATAAATTTCTAAGAGATTATTTATTTATCATTTAAACGAATTTTAAATTATGTGCTAGAATATATTTCATTAATGAAAATCAAAGTTCAAAATTCATATATACAACTGAGAATGAGAAAGAAAGCTGTTAAATAACTAAGCCCCCGTTTGGCCATAAGAATTATTCACTTTATTCCGGAAATTTTTTTCACTTTTTTCCGGAATCAGCGTTTGACCATGAGAATTCCGAATAAAACTTGAAGTTGTATTTCGGAATACCAAAAACTCAAAAAACTTGTTTTTCAAAAAAATTTCACTTTTTCACCAAAAAAGCACAATTTCAAAAACTATGGCCAAACACAACTCCAACTCCAAAAAAAAAAAAAAAAAAAAAAAAAAAAAAAAAAAATTGGTATCTATGGACAAACGGGGCCTAAATTTTAGGGAAAGGGGGATCCAATTGATCCCCTCGGTTGAAAATTGGAATGGCTAAATAGGGCTTAACAATTTTTTTAGTCATATATAAACTGTTAAATAACTAAATGTTAGGGAAAAGGGGTTCAAAACTATTTCTGCAGTTCCAATCTTAACGGTGAATATTATAAACATTTTCTTGTGTGAATTTCTTACTCTGCCTTTGAGAAAATGTAACTTAAATATATACTTAATATATTTATATTCAAATAACAATCATAAAAAATTGCACATAGAATTAAAATAAAAGCATAAAATGACTATTCTATATATTATTTTAATGAATTTTGTATACGGTAAAAACCGGATATTTGCAAGACCGATGGGACCGGGGGCCGGAGATAAAAAGAGACAGGCATGGTCACCGAGTCTGCCCTTAGAACCGATGGAATTGCACCTGGTCATACGACCTAGGGAAAGTGAAGCAAACCTGTTTGGTCCGACATCTCCGGACCAAACTCGGCATCATAGCCAGTCCGGTTTCTCCATGACCGAGTTGATCGTGGCCGTTAGTCCGGTTTCTCCATGACCGAGTTGATCGTGGCCGTTAGTCCGGTTTCTCCATGACCGAGTTGATCGTGGCCGTTGGTCCGGTTTCAGCATGATCGAGTTGATCGTGGCCGTTAGTCCGGTTAATCAGTTATAAAATCGCCACGCGTCAACATCGTTCTGTCATATTGTACCGACGACCGTACGGGTGTCAGACCGTACGACCTAACCTTATCTTTTTAGGGTTTGCTTTATTCTAAAAGGGCTTTATATTGTATGCAAGGCCCATAGGGCAAAACTATAAATAGGGGGCACTTCCCTACTTTTAGGGGTTAGTTCTTTCAAGATCAAGAACATTGTAATAGCAAATATATATTAAAGCATTATTTCTCTCTCTCTCTCTTTTTAGTCCGAATCAGTGGATTTTTGTGGTTTTAGCTTATTCTTCTATCACCATTAGCTTAATCTTCTATAGCAACATATTCACTCAAGGCATTGATATATATATATATATATATATATATATATATTCATATACACGTATTAAAGCACGTAAATCCATAAATATTTCTCACAAACACAAAATAGATTAAAGTTATCCACATATCCTATACCTCACTTACAAATTCAACTTATTACCCAATTCCGGGGTAAACAGTTTGGCGCCCACCGTGGGCTAGGATAATAGTGGTCTTTGATCTTGGTTTCTATCTCTTACCCATTAAGATTGAAAAAAATCTTTTGTTCGTCTCTGTGAAAACGGACCAAATGGCAAGCAGTGGACAATCTGGTCACGTCAACAACAACGAGATTGTGGCCGAAAATGAGAACAGTGGGCAACGGGGATTACCAGCAGATCCCATTGACCCAAACCCCGTTGATTCGAGGGAGGGCCTCAACCGGCAAAACACCGTGAACCAGGAGAATGCCGCCCCGCCGGCCACCGATCCCTTAAATACTCACAATTCAATTACTTTGACCCGGTCACAAGGCCGGAAAGTGCCTGATACCCCGGATGATATTAACTTACGTTTAATTTTTGAAATGTTGCAGGAACAGAAGGCAGCTATTGCCGAACAAGGAGTCGCAATAGCCCAGTTGCAAAGCAAAAATGATGAAGCGGCCCCGAAAAAGACGAAAGGTGTGGCCGAACCCAGAAGGGACGAAACACGGATGGTCGAGAGCAATGGGTCCGGATCTGGTTCATCCACCGAAGTTCTGAGAATGCTCGAAACATTGGCGAAGCGGGTAGACTCGACTGAGAAGAGGGTGGAAACATATAACTCTCAGGTGGACCAGATCCCGGGGGCTCCGCCTATTCTGAAAGGACCGGATTCGAAGAGGTACATTCAGAGGCCTTTTCCTCCGAGTGCGGCTCCGAAATTGATCCCGAAGAGGTTCAAAATGCCGGATATCCATAAATATGACGGCACAACGGACCTCAGAACACGTGACTTCATACACCTGTGCCATAAAAGGCAATGATGTTGAAGAGGATGAAATTGAATCCGTGTTGTTGAAAAAGTTTGGGGAAACTCTGTCGAAGGGAGCATTGACTTGGTACGACCATCTGCCCGAGCATTCAATCACTTCTTTCGAAATGCTCGCGGATGCGTTCATAAAAGCTCATGTCGGTGCCAAAAAGGTGCAGGCCCGTAAGGCGGATATTTTCCGTATAGCCCAAAGGGATGATGAGTTATTGCGTGAATTTGTCAACCGATTCCAAAGGGAACGGATGGAGCTCCCTCCGGTTCCGGAGGAATGGGCTGCACAAGCTTTTACCAAAGGACTCAATCCTCGGAGCTCGATGGCCTCGTTCAAACTAAAGGAAAACTTGCTGAAATACGAGGCTGTGACCTGGGCGGATGTCCATAACAGATACGAATCAAAGATTCATGTAGAGGATGACCAACTCGAACTTCCCCCGGGGCCCGTACATATGAACAAAGGCTCTGAGAGATCGAGGAAAAATTACGATCCGGAGTCAAGACCATCGAGGGAAATATATCGGCCATACTCTCATTCAAAAAAGCCGAGCTTCGTGTCGAAAATCGAGGATTGGTCCCGGCCAATTCTCCAGCCGGGGAGATAAACGAACCGAGCGGCCATCGAACAGCCGAGGTCTGTCATTTAGAAGTGATGCCGGGAGCTCGGCTACCAACAGAGACCCGCCAAGGATATCGGAATACAACTTCAGCGTCAATACCTCGGATCTTGTCTCGGCCATAGGTCGTATCGCGTAGAAGCAAGATGGCCGAGACCATTGAGATCGAATCCTGATCAGCGAGACCCGAACGTGATGTGCGAGTACCACGAAACTCATGGGCACAGAACTGAAGACTGTCGCCAATTAAGAGAGGAGGTGGCCCGTTTGCTGAAAAATAGTCACCTTCGTGAATTCCTGAGTGAGCGAGCTAAAGGCCACTACAAGGAAAGGAGTCAAACAAACGGGTCGAACCGGTGGAACCTCAAAGCATATAATCAACATGATAATCGGGGGTATGGATGCGCCTCGGGGCCCGTGATGAAACGGACAAAGGTTTCCATTGTACGCGAGAAGTGCACCGGATTACATGCCCGAGGGTTCCATCACTTTCAGCAACGAGGATGCATAAGGCATCATTCAACCGCACAATGATGCGTTGGTAATTTCTATTCTTATTTTTAAATCACAAGTTAAACGTATTTTGATTGACCCAGGTAGCTCAGCCAACATCATCCGGTGGAGAGTGGTTGAACAGCTAAGGCTACTCGATTAGATCGTACCGGTAGCCCGAGTGCTCGGGTTCAATATGGCGAGTGAAACCACGAAGGGGGAGATTTCTTTGCCGGTCAACATTGACGGCACTATTCGAAGAACGGTGTTCTATGTAATCGAAGGAGATATGAAGTATAATGCATTGCTGGGTAGACCATGGATACATAGCATGAGGGCCGTGCCATCGACATTACATCAGCTGCTGAAATTCCCGACCCCGGAGGGGATAAAAACCATCCGAGGTGAACAGCCCGCTGCAAGGGAAATGTTCGCGATCGAGGAAGCGTCACCCCTTCCCAAAAAATCGGATAAAAAAGAAGAAGAGTCAACCGGGGGCAAGGACTCTAAATAGCAACTACAGTACACTATCAATGTTCGATAACTGAGGTAAGGGTTGGACCCGGGCATGAAGAGGATGATTTCGGTGTACCGAGCATCATTCGTCTTGCCGGATGATTCGGATGCAACCAAGTCTACAAGAGAGTAATCCAAAGAGTTGGAGCAAGTCATCTTGTTTGAATATCTACCGGATAGAAAGGTATACCTTGGCACGGGGTTAACCTCGAGCTCAGAACAAGTTAATTAAATTTCTTCAAGCTAATGCCGATTGTTTCGCATGGTCCCATATAGATATGACAAAGTGTGCCACCGAAGTAACAACTCACAAGCTCGCCCTCGACGGGAGATTTCCAAAAGGTAGAAAAGCGGAGGGGCCTATGGCAGAACCAAAGCACGTCGTCGTAAAGGATGAGGTAACAAAGCTTTTGAAAATAGGCTCTATTCGGGAGGTAAAATACCCGGATTGGCTGGCTAACGTGGTGGTGGTGCCGAAAAAAGGTAAATAAATTTCGAATGTGCATTGATTATAAGGATCTAAACAAAGCATGTCCGAAGGATTCATTTCCGATGCCTCACATCGATAGAATGATCGATGCGATGACCGGACATGAGATGTTAAGTTTTCTCGATGCTTACTCCGGGTATAACCAAATCCGGATGCACCCGGAGGATCAAGAGAAAACATCCTTTATTACCCGTTGGGACTTACTGTTACAATGTCATGCCCTTCGGATTAAAAAATGCCGGTGCAACTTACCAACGCCTAGTTAATGGGATGTTCGAAGAACAGATAGGGAAAACAATAGAAGTTTATATTGATGACATGGTTGTCAAGTCCCTGGAAGCAGAGGACCATTTAAAACATTTGTAGGAAACTTTCGATGTACTCCGCAAATACAATATGAAGCTCAACCCGGAGAAATGCGCCTTCGGTGTCCGGTCGGCAAGTTCGGGTTTCATGGTGTCTAACCGGGAATTGAAATCAACCCGACAAGATCAAAGCCATCGAGGACATTGAGGTGGTAAATAACGTCAAAGGAGTGCAGAGGCTCACCGGAAGGATAGCGGCGCTGAGTCGGTTCATATCGAGATCCTCGGACAAGAGTCACCGTTTCTTCTCCTTATTAAGAAAGAAGAATGACTTCACTTGGACACCGAAATGCCAAAAGGCCTTACAGGAATTGAAAAGATACTTGTCCAGCCCGCCTCTACTGCACACACCGAAAGCGGACGAGCAGCTTTTTCTCTATCTTGCCGTATCCGAGGTAGCGGTAAATTCGAGGTAGCGGTAAGTGGTGTTTTGGTCCGAGAAGAATCAGGTACGCAATTCCCTATATATTATGTGAGTAGAACTTTAGGGGATGCGGAGACCCGTTATCCCCACCTAGAAAAGTTGGCATTGGCATTGGTAAGTGCTTCTAGAAAGCTCAAGCCTTACTTTCAATGCCATCCGATATGTGTAGTGACTACTTACCCTCTAAAGAACATCATGCATAAATCGGAATTATCGGGTAGACTAACTAAATGGGCCGTAGAGATTAGCGGATATGATATCAAATACAAACCTCGAACGACCATCAAGTCCCAAATCTTGGCCGATTTTGTGGCAGACTTCACCCCGGCTATGGTCCCCGAGGTCGAGAAAGAACTTCGCTAACCTGGGAAAGGCTTCGGTATTTGGTCGTTACACACGGACGGGGCCTCGAACCTCAAAGGTTCCGGGCTAGAATCGTCCTCGAACTCCCGCCGGGGATGCCATTCGACAATCCATTAGAACTATTAAATTGACTAACAATGAAGCCGAGTACGAGGCCATGATTGCAGTGTTTGGAATTAGCTCGGAGTATGGGGGCTGAAATAATTGAAGCAAAATGCGACTCTCTCTTGGTCGTTAACCAAGTGAATAGCGTCTTCGAGGTTAAGGACGAAGGGATGCAAAGGTATCTGGAAAAAATCCAAGTGACACTGCACCAGTTTAAAGAATGGACCATGCAGCATGTACCCAGGGAGCAGAACAGCTAAGTCGATGCATTGGCCAATTTGGGCTCTTCAGTCGAAGGGAAAGTGATTAACCCCGGCACCATGGTACAATTAATGAATTCGGCGATAGAATCCGGGCACGCTGAAATAAACACCATGGGCCTAACATGGGATTGGCGCAACAAGTACGTCGACTACTTGCAGGATGGAAAGCTCCCAAGTGACCCAAAAGAATCACGGTCATTAAGGATAAAAGCAGCATGATTCTGCTTAGTGGACGGCCAATTGTATCGACGGTCTTTCTTCGGGCCCTTGGCCAAATGTTTGGGTCCCGGAGAAACCGATTACGTCATGAGAGAAGTCCACGAGGGGACCTGTGGAAACCACTCCGGTGCAGAAGCATTAGTCCGAAAAATTATCAGAGCCGGCTATTATTGGAATTGGATGGAGGAAGATTCGAAGAATTTTGTCCGGAAATGTGATGGGTGTCAAAGACATGCCCCGATGATTCACCAACCGGTGGAGTTGCTACACTCGGTGATGTCACCTTGGCCCTTCATGAAGTGGGGAATGAACATTGTTGGTCCATTGCCATGGGCACCAGGTAAGGCCCGTTTTATTTTGTTTATGACCGACTATTTCTCTAAATGGGTTGAAGCGTTGTGCCTCGAAAAGATTAGAGAAAAGGAGGTTATTGATTTCATACGGGACCATATTATCTATCGTTTCGCATCCCGCCGAGATAACTTGTGATAATGGTCCTCGCTCACAGGTAAAGTCAGTGATTTCTTCGAAGGGTTGAAGATCAAGAAAATTGTATCGACCCCGTATCAACCAAGTGCAAACGGACAGACAGAATCCACGAATAAAATAATAATTCAAAACCTGAGGAAAAGACTTGAAACATCAAAGCATCACTGGAGGGAAGTACTACCGGAGATATTGTGGGCTTACAGAACCACATCGAAATCAAGCACGGGAGAAACACCCTTCTCGTTGGTCTACGAGGCCGAAGCCCTCATTCTCGTAGAAGTTGGTGAACCGAGTCTCCGATTCAGGTACACCACCGAGGAGTCAAACGAGGAGGCCATGGCCGTAAAGCTCGATCTCACGGATGAACTTCGCAAAAATGCGTTGGTCCGTATTGCTGTTCAAAAGCAGAGAATGGCAAGGTTTTACAACCGGAGGGCCAATTTTCGGCATTTCCAAGTTGGGTACTTGGTGCTTCGGAAAGTTACCTTGAACACCAAGAATCCCAACGATGGATAACTGGGTCCGAACTGGGAAGGGCCGTACAAGATAACCGAGGTAACGGGCAAAGGATCGTATCAGCTGGAAACCATGGACGGGCAACGGTTGCGCAACAACTGGAATGTGGCTCATTTGAAGAGATACTACTGCTAAGGTATGGACATTTGTGTTCATTTATTAACCTTTTTCTTTTTTGCAGGAAGTCGAGTACCGGATAAAGATAGGTGCTAGGTCTGAAAACACGTGTTGCACTCTTTTCCTTAGTACGGTTTTGTCCTAAAATGGGTTTTCCGACAAGGTTTTTAATGAGGCAACAAGTACAACGTGTTACTAGATAAAGACGAGGACAAATGCCCGGGAACTCGGGGACTACGAGTGGGGACTTGATAGTGCTTTCCCGATCTTGCAGCTCGGATAAGCACTAGGGGACTACTATACCCACATCGAGGTTTACCCCGGTTAGTCGAAAACGGAGGAGCTCAACAAAGCAAGTGAACGCTAATAGATGCTACCCCGAAAAAATTCTCAAAATTTTTGTATTTCCCATCTTCGCCTAAAGCCGGACTTTCTGTACTAGGTTTCGATGTATGGACCAAACGATCAGAATGAATCGTGTCCATTTAATATTTGCTACGGCAAAACCAAAATTGGACCTTCTGTATTAGGTTTCGATGTACGGACCAAACGATCAGAATGAATCGTGTCCACTTAGTATTTGCTACGGCAAAAACAGAAGGAAACGAACAAAATTCTCATATTATGTACGTACGAATACTTGCAATACAAAGATTATTGAAAATTCAGATTATTGCATTTCGGATATATCTTCTTTTTAAAACACCCTACCCCGATGATTACCGCCGAATTTCGGCATCGCTTTATTCATATACCCTACTCCGGGCACTACAGTCGAAATTCGACAAAGGCAACAAGGTCACATTGAACCGAGCCAAAGTCTTTAACACCCTCGAATGGGGACTGCTACATCAGAAATTGGTAAGGCAGGGATTCAGGTGTCCGAACCTAATCTATGATAAGTGAATAGCCGAAAAAATATCGGCCCTAAAAATGCCTAACGTGATTCGAAGACGTCTGAATTCACAAAAAATAAATAAGTCCCACGGGCAAACCACTTGATCAAATTCCCGGACAAAACGTACCGGACGAAGAGAAAAGCCAATATTCAGGCACAGTCCGAAAAAAATGACTCCGAGTCTCTGCTTGTCCTTAAAACGGACCGACAATTCGGGCAAAAGTCATAACAGGCATTCAAGCAAAAGAATAAAAAGAATCGGAACGGAAAATACACATTCCATATATGTAAGGTTCTTTACACTTGAAATTCCTACGAAGTTGAAAAACAAAAATCAAGCTAAAAAGGCAAAGACAAAATAAAGGCTAAGTACATGCCCCGATTTATCCAAGTGCGGCCGGGATCCAACGTTCGGATCGTCCACTCGAATCTTGGGAGCCGCATCGAGGGCTCTCTTGGCTTATTCCTCGGTCCTTTTAGCTTCGAGTATCAGGGCCGGAAGATCGGCAAAACCATGCTCGGCTTGCTCAAAGGTGGCCCTCCGAGACTTCCACCGTTTATACTCCACCGCAATCGTGGAATGAGCCTCGGTAGCCTCCACACTCCTTAGGGCTTCTGCCAAATCGGCCTCAGCCTGGGCTAGCTTGGCCACTAATTCATCTCTCTCTTCATCGAGGATTCTTTGGAATTGAGTGGCCGACTCGAGCTCGCCTTTGAGAAGGTCATTAGCCTCGCCGTCTCTTTGAGTTCGGTTTTCAGCCTGCCGCATATCCCGGATTCGCCCTCGGCTTTTCGCTCGAACACCCTCATTCTCTCCTTATACTTAGCACTCTCGGATTCAAGCGACCGATGCCTCTCGGCCATGTTCATGGCATCAGACTTCGACCGAGTCAAGCTCCCCCCGAGTCGAGAGATAATGGTTTCAAGCTCACTAAGCCTCGAAGAAAACGAGCATTGTCTTGGTTGGCCGACCTTCTCCGCTTCCGTGCCGGTTCTTCTCGACCATCCCGCCAGCTCATCCTTTAACCGAAGGTTTTCGCCCTTTGCCGCGTCGAGCTCGGGTCAAGGTTGGCAGGCAATAGCGTCACGACCCAACCCCCGTGGCCGTGACCGGTGTCCGACGGAACACCCGTACGTACCTACTTAACAAATCCCATGTACCAAATAGCTAATCCAATCAACATACGTAATCCATACAGACATAAGGTGCGTCACACCACATACATACACATGCATAAACATACTTAGACCTGTACATTAGCCGCTGAGGCTGTCATAACAAACAGAGTCGTAACTCGAACATACGCACATGACCCGTGACAACCCACGACCCACTTATATGTCTACAGGCCTCTAACATACATAACAGAATCAGAAGACGGGACAGGGCCCCGCCGTACCCAACTGATCATCTATACAGAACATACATACAACAGAAAATATGTACCAAAAGTATTAGCTCCGCATCAAAAAGGAGCTCTCCAAAACAAGTTACATCGTCGTCCCAAACGCGCGCGCATCACGCGACGCGTCCGTACCGTGGGCATGTAAACACGCCCCCCGAAGAGCGGGGGGTCGGCACGGAAATGTACCGAGTATGTAAAGCGGAACAAGAACGAACATAATCGTAATCAAGGACGGGAGTACGGAACATAACCGATGAACTCAAATCGAGAATCGAGATACAAAAGGTAATACTTTGTCCGAGACCTCGAAAGACATGATGCCGAAAGATAAGTAATGCGTAACAAACCATGTAATATCATGTAAACATGTATCGTGTCCCGCCCTTGATAAGTGGACTCGGTAGGTGGAACTATGCATAACGAAATCAGTATCATGCAAGTGCAGAGGGTCGTGTCCCGCCTTTATTAATGGGACCTTTAATATGGAATTATACCGTCATAATCAGTATATCATGCATACATAACGTGTCCCGCCCTCTCACCGGCGGTCTCGGTAAATAGTAATCCGCGTGCCGTCCCCGGCCGCCATCCCCGTATCATCATATCACAATCATATACAAATAACGTGTCCCGCCCCCGCAAGTACGCAGTGGACTGCTATGAATAATGCAGAAGTGCGCACGAGAACATGTCCGGCTCCGGCTCGTTGAAAAGACATATCATAACTTACACGAACGCAGTAGTGTAACATATGCATATAAGTCCGACTCAATAGACAAATCACATAAATAGTCATAATACGTACCTTTTGATACCGTGACAAATTATATCAAATCGTAGTTTCTAGGATCATAACACATATCCGTACATGTCGTAGGCTCATCATATTCACCGTTCGACGACTGACGCATTTACGGTCACAAGATTTCTTTAAACATTATGCCGAAGTAAGTCAATTAAAACCATAGCAAGAGGTCTCAGATTTTGTGGGCCCACCTCGGGTCAACTCGAGGCGGCGGGCACAAATTATGGATCATAGTCTTTATAAAGTCATTTAAAAACGTTTGGGACAAATCCAGGTTCATTTGGGAAGGTTTCGTACATATAAGTCATTTTGATGACAACTTGTGAAACAAAGTTCAATCTTACCGAACGTTTTGACGCTATTTTCAATCTTGAATTATGGAACGCAGAAGTGCAATCGAGGCTCACTTTCAAGCCCCGTACACTCGTAACATGCCAAAGAAGAATAGGACGGCTTTTACATACCTTCGTTACGCCTACGCTCGTCAAATCTCAACTCCCGTTTCGTCCGAAAACCGCAAATGGTCACCTTTACCAATTACTATTCATGAAAGTTAACATTCTAATTTTTGGGTTATACTTGGCTACCGAAATTTCGGCAGCACTGCCCCTATAAATAAGACACCCCCGAGACTTGGCTCGGCTTAAAATAACCAACAACAACATCAACAACAACAACAACAAGTATTACACAATACACAATATGGCACAACTAGCCATCTTTTTGACATAACATGACGTCTTTCATTCCGACCTTACACTTCCAAACCAACCTTACCATTTTCTTGTTCATCACTTATCAAGATCACTACAACATAATTCGGAGGCATATCATATCATTATCACCAAATATACATAGGATATACACAATATACAAGTTTCCTACCAAGGACATAATTCACCCAACTTTTCCATAACAACAAGAACCATTACGCTTCCATTCCTTTCACAATAACACAATTAACATACTAACGAAATTTAATTCACATTCCAACATCAACATGGAACCACACGGCCACACACTAATTTTCCCAACTCTCATTAATTCATTCAACTTTCATTTCCAATACAATTTCTACTATACTACAACAAGATTCCAACATGAATTCAAGTCCTCATAGTCATGCAACACATACACATACTCACGGCCAACACACAAACACACCACATACGTGCAACACTTCCATAATTCTCATATACTCTACATATACTACAACACATACATAATTCTTCCAACATAAAAATAAGAATTCTTACCTTTCCAAATTTCTTCTCCTTGCCAAAACAAACACTCCCTTGACTTGAAAATTATACCAACTTGAAGAGCACCTTGAGCTTAGCAATAATCCCACAAGAAATGAATTTTTGAATCAAGGATTTAACTCCAAAATTTTTTTCTTCTTTTCTTTTTCTTTCTTCCTCTCAAACCCGTGCTCTCTCTTTTCTTTTTTTTCTTGATTTTTCTTTGCTTTTCTTGAATGTTCCAAGGATATAGATGACTCATATAATATAATTCATCACATGGGAATTAATTAATTCCATGGACTTGGACCATGGTGTGGCTTGGGCCTCCCTTGTTGGGCCTCATTTTTCCTTTTTTTTTTTTTTTTTTTTTTTTTAGCCCAATTCTTCACAAATCACATTTTGCAATTTCCGAAATAAATTTCCAAAATTCCCATTTTGCCCTTAGGCCTTCTCCGGTGTTTTCACGTTCAAATTTCCATACCCGACATACACATACTAAGAAAATTTCAAACATAGCCTTCTTTCTCATAATTCACAATTATCTCAAATTTTTCGATTATGCAAAAAGGCGGGATATAACAATAGCTTAGTTCAATTCATCCTCCTTCACTTGCAAAGGTGCTGGAACTTCTCCGTTTCCCGACCCTGGGCATCCAACTGGCCTCTAAGGTCGTCAACCTCTTGTTGAGCACGGATGAAGGCTTCATTGACGAGCATCACACTCTGTAAAAGAAACGAGAAACTAAGATTCACATTGAATTATGCAAGGATAGGCTGATAAGCTTACTCGATTGCCCGCGTGCATGCCTTCGTTAATAAGACTCGCTGTGGGACTCCGCCATCTTTCGCTTATCCGAGTCCGAGACGATGGCCTCCGCATAGCTTGTTACCCCACCGGACGAGACAAAAAGCCGCGATCCTCGGGGACGTAATCACGCCGATCTTGTCCTCCTAGGTTCCACACTGGAGCCGGGAAGATGCGCACCAGGCTCTCCCTTGCACCAGTTTTGGTGGACCGGCTAGCCGCCCTCGTGGCTCGAGGGATAGGGAGATGTCCGAAACCGGCAGCTTTCCCCGTTGCACAGAGTGGTTTCCAAAAACATATCATCGAGGTTGTCCGACCTCGGAGCAGAGTTAGAGAGGCCGGTTAAAGACCAATGTGCCCCTCGGTAGGAGCATGTGTGCCTCGTGATGTTGTTGGGTCCCCACGGCATTGAGCCCGCATCGCCCCGGAGCCTCGGTGTCGCATCGCCGGCTCTCCTTGTTCGGCCTCGGCAGTCGAGGTCGAAGTCTCGCATCTCCTAGTCCTTTGCAGGGGAATCTCCTCAGAAGAAGCATCACCTGAAATGTCAACGTATTCAATTGACCTTAGAGGAGCCGGATAAAGGATTTCTTCCCCACCTATGTGCAGATCCGGAGCAGATGGTCTTTCCCCGGCTGAAGGAAATAGCGGAATGGTGGCTTCTTCCTCCGGAACAGACTCGATAAAGGGGGCCACACCGACCCTTCGGATAATTAAATCAGGCTCTGCCTCATCTCTTAGAGTCCGAACGACGCTCTTTGCCCTTTTCATCATTTTCTACCCTTTGTCCGAGGGCTTTCTCCGCCTTTTATTGGCAGCGGCAATGATACGGGATGACCCCGCTGAATCAAATTTGGGTACCGCAAGGTTTCCTACCGTTGTCTCTGGGTCCGGCTCCATCGAGCCCTTGGATAAACCTAAATACCGAAGAGGTTATAAAAAGGAAAGGAAAAAGCAGAAGATACAATATATCCCAATTCAAGTATAGTATTACTGTGATTTTGGGCAACCCATCGACCACGCGATAGGATTTCCCATGTTAGTTCTTCGTGGGTGTGCTGACCGAGGAGTGCTCCAACCCACTCATTCATGTTCGGGACGGCCGGAGGTATCCATGCCACGGCTGATAAAAAGAGAAAAGGGGAGAAATAGTGTGAACACAAGGGTTTGACAAAACATTCAAGAATAATGATTGAAGGGAGGACTGAGAAACTTACGGTTATCGTTCCACTCCTCCGGGAAGGGCATATAATTAGTCGGAATAATGTTCGCGGTCCTCACCCGGACAAAGCGCTCTAGCCAACCCCGGTCTCTGTCTTCATCCATCTTCGAAAAGATCGGGTTCCGGCCTCGCTTGGCGAGCTTTATCACACCCCTCGAATCACCTCGGGAATATAAACGGATTAAATGAGTCATCGTAAATTCCTTTTTTACATCGTTGGCCAACAAATGAGGTAAAAGCGCCACGCCCTCCGTATTATCGGACCAATTTGGGCCAGGGTTACATTATATGTCCGCACATCTCCAAAATAACCGGATCGACGGGGGGTCGACTCGAGCGTAAAGGGATGTGTGTGTAAACGTACGAAGCCTTCCCTATGGTCGGTGATAGATTCGTCGTGCCCGAGGGCGAACACTTGCACCGACGGTTATCCCATCCGCAATCGCCCGGACTGATCAAGTTTATCCTCGGTAATGGACGAGGGATATCGCCTTATATCGTACCCTCTGTCCGCAACCAAGGAAGGCTTCTCGGCTTCAAATTCTTTGTTGTAGTTGGGTTTGGATGGTACTATGTCTAAAGCAGTGGGCTCAGCGACGTTTTTTCCCTTGGGTTGAGAAGCCGGCTCGGCTCCTTGAGAAGAAACCGAGGGAACATCCTGGGAGGTGGTTTCGGTGTTGGCAGACATTTGGAAGTTATGGAAAAAGGAGATTGGCGAATTCGAAAAGGGAGAAGGAACAAGTTAAAAAATGATAAGAAAGAGTGAAGGAGCAGTTGAAAAAAATTCAAAATGGCAGAGAGAAGAAACTAGGCAGCACTTTCGATAGGAAAACGGCAAATGAAAAGGTTGGCAAAGTTGGTTTTCTTACACACAATGTAAACAACGAATTGAGGGGAGAAAACGGTTGAAATCAACAAAGAAATATGAGATGAAGATGATTAGAAGTGGAGAAGAAGAAGGTGAAGGAAGTAAAATGGAGAAATGAGAGGGTTGAAGGCCTTATATAGGCATGGGAACCGAGACGGTTACAGGTCCCAGCCAACCGGGGGATGCCACGTGTCCCACAATTAATGAGACGTGATTTGAAACGACGTGCGTTACGGCGGTTACCAAAGTTGGCCGTTCGGGGTGAGACACGTGGCTGATGGCAGAAGGACGTGACGTAACTGTTCCCGCCAAAATGAAAAGATAAGAACGGGCTTATGGAACCACCGGTTTCGTGACTCATCCACTTCCCGTTACTCCGGTAAAACTACGGTCCGAAAAGTGTGGGGACTATCTGTATACGGTAAAAATTGGATATTTGCAAGACCGATGGGACCGGGGGCCGGAGATAAAAAGAGACAGGCATGGTCACCGAGTCTGCCCTTAGAACTGATGGAATTGCACCGGCTGCGGCTGACCTAGGGAAAGTGAAGCAAACCTGTTTGGTCCGACATCTCCGGACCAAACTCGGCATCATAGCCAGTCCGGTTTCTCCATGACCGAGTTGATCGTGGCCGTTAGTCCGGTTTCTCCATGACCGAGTTGATCGTGGCCGTTAGTCCGGTTTCTCCATGGCTGAGTTGATCGTGGCCGTTGGTCCGGTTTCAGCATGACCGAGTTGATCGTAGCCGTTAGTCCGGTTAATCAGTTATAAAATCGCCACGCGTCAACATCGTTCTGTCATATTGTACCGATGACCGTACGGGTGTCAGACCGTACGGCCCAACCTTATCCTTTAAGGGTTTACTTTATTCTAAAAGGGCTTTATGTTGTATACAAGGCCCATAGGGCAAAACTATAAATAGGGGGCACTTCCCTACTTTTAGGGTTAGCTCTTTCAAGATCAAGAACATTGTAATAGCAAATATATATTAAAGCATCATTTCTCTCTCTCTCTCTTTTTAGTCCGAATCAGTGGATTTTTGTGTGGTTTTAGCTTATTCTTCTATCACCATTAGCCTAATCTTCTATAGCAACATATTCACTCAAGGCATTGATATATGTATTCATATACACGTATTAAAAGCACGTAAATCCATAAGTATTTCTCACAAACACAAAATAGATTAAAATTATTCACATATCCTATACCTCACTTACAAATTCAACTTATTACCCGATTCCGGGGTAAACAAATTTAAGTTACAAAATATAATAAGGTATAACATAATTTAAAGTATAGGTAAAAAAGTAGAACATAGAGGGGGAGTTGAAAATGACAAGGGCAAATTGACATTGTCTAGTTAGAAGAAAAAAAATGTTAAAAGTCTTCTCTAACTTTCTAGTTTCTACCATGACAAATACTTTAGACCAATTATTATTTATTAAGGTGACATATAAAATGTACAGGAACAGGGGATGTTAATTGTTCATAGTTAGACGGAGAGTTTTGGTTTTTAAAGTAAAATTAAAGGCCGTAATTGATCATAGATCACCATTAATATAATGCCTAACCCATTGTTGGTCAGCTTATATTTCTTGCTCCCTCTGGTTCTTTTATCTGCCACATCCATTAAGAAAATAGTAATTAGAATGGGTATTTAACTAAACTATCCTTATCTTTTCCTTCAATAACAATTAGGTAACTATATGACTTAATTCTTGAAGTAGTAAGGTGAAATTAGAAGAAGAAAAATGTTTAAAATCTTCTTAACTTTCTACTTTCTACAATGACAGATACTCTAGACCAATTTTTATTTATAAAGGTGACATATAAAACGGACAGGAGGGAACATTATATAGATTAAATTGAGCCATTTTTAGCAACGATGAAGCCAAGCTGCAAAGCTTCAGCTCCAAGTCAAGAAGAAGAAAATTGTGTGTTGGTGGTGGAGGTTGGCCGGGGGGGGGGGGGGGGGGGGGGGTGTTATCAAATGCCACAAGTCAGATAAAGATTGGGGAAAGACATACAAAAATGTCCTAAGGCATTAGGTAGACATAGAAAACAGTAGCTAGCACCAAACTCTCCCCAGTCTAATATTATATGACAATTGAAAAACTTCAAACTAACGACTATTAATTATTTTTCTAATACGTAACTTCTTGCTTTTGAACTAAATGATTGTATACACATCCCTCTATATAAGTTGGGCTCACATCCATCATTTCCTAAACTTGTGTATTTCTTTCTTATCTCCAATACAAAGAAGAAAAGGCTAATTAATAGAGAAAGAATGATAACGGCTATGGCTGCAGCAATTTTCCTAATTCTTCTTTTTGCTTCTCCAACGGCTTTTGCCAAGGATATTATTGTTGGAGGCAGCAATGGGTGGAGCCAATCTGTAGATTACTCCACTTGGGCATCTGGTCAAACTTTCAATGTTGGTGATAATCTTGGTAAGTTAATTTGCCTATCTTTGTTTCTTTTAGCACTACAAGGAATTACATACATTATTCCCTCCGTTTCATTTTGTTTGTTTTAGTTTGACTGAATACAGAGTTCAAGAAGTAAAAAGCACTTTTAAATCTTGTGTTTTTAAACTAAAGAATGTGTAATGTACTAAAATACCCTTTAATCTTGTGGCCTTAAACATGCTATGTGAGATGTTGAAATTAAAGAGTTGTCAAATAAGAAAATAGACTCTTTTTCAAACACAGTAAGAAAAAAAAAAGTAACACAAAAATTGAAACAGAGGGAGTGTGTAATTTTTCTGTAGAAAATTGGAAAAAATCTACACATTTTCCTCAATTTAGAGGTGTTATATCCTTTGAGAAGGAGGTATTTCGGAGGGAGAGATTGTATTTTAACAGAATTTACGACTTTCAATTATTCGAACCCTACATATGTGTAGAAAAACAGAGATCAAGCTAAATATTATTTTGGAAACTTACCCTCTGAACTTATAATCCCCAAAGTCTGAACTCTTCATGATCCTCCACTAGTTTCATATGATTTACATAAAAGCATTAAAATTCATTTTTATTTGAAAAAAGGAGAAATTTTAGTCAAAGATATAATATAAATAGGCAGCGATATTTATTAAGATAATTAGTTGCTCTTTTTTTTTCTTTTCTTTTTTTTCTTCTTTTTTTTTTTTTTTGGGTACAATGGAAAAGACTATATAAACTAGTTAAAATCTTTCAAAAGCAAGTCTGGGTCCATTTAAATGCCGTTTAAGGTTGTGTGCACCAATTAAAAAGGAAACATGTAATAGCATTTATACAAGTTATTTGACTAAATTATCCTTTCTCTCCTCAAAGTGAGTAACAGTGAGAGATCTTTAAAAATTATATAAATCATTTGCTGATCACCCGAAAAGTAATAATTAAATGCCTTTTTGTATTTCTTACACTTAACTTGTGGATATTTTTAGGAAATTAAACGATATCTAGTATTGCCTAGAATCATATTATATCAGAATAATAGTAGTTTTGATCTCTACGTTATTGCTAAATTCTACATTTGGTTCTAGTGATATACGATTCACCATATTTAACCTTGAATTATTAATAATGTCATTTTGGTCCCTATATACAAGAAATATGTTATATTTGACTATTTAAAAATAAATTACCGTGACTATTGAGTAACAATACAAACTTAACAAAACATGTGACTAATTAAGTGGTGGAACGGTTAATAATTATGGCACATCTATGAACATTCATGAGTAAAGGAATCAAAAGTGCACAATTTAATTAATTGAAGGTTTTAATATGCTTGGTCAGACTCAGATATCATAGGAGCTAAAATAAGAATTTACCAATAATTAAGTGATATAGGAGCTAAAATAAGAATTTACCAATAATTAAGTGATAAAAAGTGCTATTACCATATTATGTATGATAATATGAGCGATTATGACAAACATTAGCAGTTTAGCAAGTCACCATCTTTTGAGTATCATTTTCATTTACTATACAAGATAGTTAAAAGGTTAATGTCCAAAAAGCTATTAGGAATAGTTAGATAATTAGATCCCACATCTGGTGATTTCTCAATCGATTCGCCAAATGAGGCGAATCTCGATCATGGCTGACATACTGAAGGATGCATTATTGAAAATATTGATATTATAATATGGTTGTTAGAGTTTTACATCATAATATGACTCTAAAAAAGTCAGATCTTACTCTACGTTCACCTAATACAACCGAAGTAGACCAATTGAAAAAATATTTGTAGAGCACCAGAATGTACATTTTTCATAATTTTTCCGCTTTACCTTATGTTGTTTTCATTGGAGATACATAATACTATTAGTTCATTCTATTTCGTTTATTATATAAAATACCTTTATTATTGGAGCATCATGTCATTTGTTTGTAAGGAATTGCCATCAGAATCACAAATACTCTTAAGTAAGCTGAACAAAAAGGCTCGGATGGCTCATCAATAGATTGAAGGAGGAGTAGATTGATGTAATTGGAGATTGCACTTGCTAAAGCCTCGTGCCATGTTTTCGTTCTCTTCATATGATACATTCGAGTCCGGAACCAAAATAACCCCAAAAAAAAATAGTATGAACCAAAATACCCCAAGAAAAAAAACAGGTACAAAAGTACCTTTAACGCATGAAAATCATGCGTTAAAGGACTTAACGGAGACGGACCCGTTAAGTCATTTAACGCATGATTTTCATGCGTTATTCGATGGTTCTGTTTTTTTTTTTTTCTTTCTTTCTTTCTTTTTTCCTTTCTTTCACACTTTTTTACATACTTTAGCCATTGATTAATCATGCTTCGAGACTCCAAAACTTGAATATTTTTCAAGTATGGAAAAAACACTAAGTTTTTTCAAACAAAACTTACTTCGGGCACCTTTTCAACCCCTAAAATGACTATCTGAACGTCTACGTATCCTTGATGTATTGGGCCTACATTATTGTACGCAGAAAAAATATCAGGTTCTATATAAAATATTGACGTTTCGGAGTCTTGACACACGACTAATCTTTCTTGTACGAAGTAAGTTTTGTTTGAAAAAACTTAGTGTTTTTTTCCATACTTTGACCAACGATTAGTCGTGTGTCAGGATTCCGAAACGTCAACATTTTATATAGATGTTCTATATAAAATATTGACGTTTCGGAATCTTGACACACGACTAATCGTTGGTCAAAGTATGGAAAAAACACTAAGTTTTTTCAAACAAAACTTACTTCGGGCACCTTTTCAACCCCTAAAATGACTATCCGAACGTCTACATATTCTTGATGTATTGGGCCTACATTATTGTACGCAGAAAAAAATATCAGGTTCTATATAAAATATTGACGTTTCGAAGTCTTGACACACGACTAATCGTTGGTTAAAGTCACTAAGTATTTTTAAACAAAATTTACTTCGGGAACCTTTTCAACCCCTAAAACGACGATCCGAACGTTTACGTATCCTTGATGTATTGAGCCTACATTATAGTACGCAAAAAAATATCGGTGTTCTATATAAAATGTTGACGTTTCGGAGTCCCGACACACGACTAATCGTTGGTCAAAGTATGGAAAAAACACTAAGTTTTTTCAAACAAAACTTACTTCGGCACCTTTTCAACCCCTAAAATGACTATCCGAACGTCTACGTATCCTTGATGTATTGGGCCTACATTATTGTACGCAAAGAAAAATATCGTGTTCTATATAAAATATTGACGTTTGAGTCTTGACACACGACTAATCGTTGGTCAAAGTATGGAAAAAACATTAAGTTTTTTCAAACAAAACTTACTTCGGGCACCTTTTCAACCCCTAAAATGACTATCCGAACGTCTATATATCCTTGATGTATTGGGCTTACATTATTGTACGCACAAAAAAATATCAGGTTCTATACATAATATTCAAGTTTTGGAGTCTCGAAGCATAATTAATCTATGGCTAAAGTATGTAAAAAAGTGTGAAAGAAAGGAAAAAGGAAAGAAAGAAAGAAAGAAAAAAAAAACAGAACCATCCAATAACGCATGAAAATCATGCGTTAAAGGTACTTTTGACTGCTTTTTTTTTCCGCAGATATTTTGGTTCATACCCTTTTTTTTGGGGTTATTTTGGTTCCGGACCCGATACATTCTTGGGCTAGAGGGTTAATAGCTTTTCTCTTTTATATATAGGCTTTGGAAAACTTCTAGAATGAAATTCCCATCACGTGATACAGTATACTATATTTATCACTGATACTAGCTATATTCCCAATTTGTCCTAGCTATATTCCCATCACTGATACCAGCTAATAGCAGTCTAATAACTAAGATTCATCTGCTTGGCCTTTTCAGTCATACTATATTTATCCTTTCCCCTATAAATCCACCTTAGCTTCATACTCATCTTTCCCCTAATTGCTAGGAGCCTCACCCCCTTGGCTCAATCTTTTTCCCAATGCTTGTAGAGCCCTCTTGACATGACATGTCAAAAAGACCACAATTTATAGTGCATTCACTTTTTGCTTAAAAGACCCCCATCTTATATTATATGCTATACGAAACAGACTGATTTTAGTTCGTTTTGCCTTTTTGTTCGAGTCTCTAACAGGAGATGTATAATGTGCTCATACTCATTATTAGGATGTTCTCTCTTCAAGACCTCTATCAATCTATGAATTGAGACCGCAACTTAAATTGTTTGATTATTATACTTCGAACCTAGGGTAACTCAATGCTATTATTTCTTTATGAGTTTATTTTCTTTCTAAACATTGTGCACTGATAATGTAAAATAAATATCAGATCACTTACAATGTAACTATAAATAAATAAGCAATCGTTGGTAACTTTAACTAAATTAGTAACTATTCCTATTATCACAAGTAAAACCACATTAATAATGTAAAAGGAAATTTTACATTGTCACTGTATATAAGTTATACTAATACTACTATCGCTTAATTACCTTTGGGTTGGCTTAGACTAATAACAAAATTTCAATATGTTTGACAGTGTTCAACTATGGTGGAAGCCATGGGGTGGACGTAGTAAGTAAAGATGACTATGACAACTGCAACACTGGAAATGCTCTCCAAGCTTTCACTGGTGGCAAGACTAGTATCCCCCTTTCAAGTGCTGGTGACATGTACTTCGTTTGTCCTACACTTAATCACTGTGACACTGGCATGAAATTGGCCATTAAAGTTCAAGGAAGTTCATCTGGTACAACACCAGCAACTCCCTCTGGAACCAAGTCCAACCCACCTAATGGTGTGTCTGGTGTTTTTGGCAACATGAGTAAATTGGTAGTTGGATTTTCAGTTGTGGTGGGTGCCTTGTTTGCATTCATGGGCTAGGGAAGAGGCAGTGCTATTTATGAATGAGTTCTGTACTTCCTACTTACGTCCTATTTCATTTGGGTTCATCAATTTGCCGGTTTATTTCCTTGTTATTTGTTGATGAGCAGTAATTTTGTGTTCATATTATTTTAAGGAATAAGTCATTTCTTTCTTCGCCACTTGTGAGACCACACTGGGTATTATTCTTGAGTTTGCTTATTCTTTTATATATATCTCTAGTACTATTTGATTGTTTCTTTCGCATCGTTTATCTTCCTATCTTGTTGCTGTTACTGCTTGTTATTACTACTTCCTTTTCATTTCCTCTTGAGCCGAGGGTCTTATCAAAAACAGTCTTCCTACCTTCACAAGGTAAGGGCAAGGTCTATGTCACACTACCTTCCCCATTTTTCTTAATCACGTTGCCAATTCTTTGAAAAATCAAATACTCCTAAGAAGAGGCCAAACGGCAGGGCGCGCACACAATGATATATATCTTTAATTGACACACACATACACATCAATTTCAAACATCTTAACAATTGCAAATCAAGTTCAAATAATTTAACATTAGAGGAGATTAATAAACTATTATCCGAACCTTATCATTCAGTTTCTTTATATTTAGTACATACTGTTCTTGCTAATCTTTAAAAAAAAAAAAAAAAAAAAGTAAGACAGTCGAATAACTTGATAATTGGAGGCAAAACCAGAAACTAAAATAAAATACTTTCTCCTTTTAAGTTTTATTTTATAACTCAAACACATTGTTCAATAATATGTGTGTTTATATATATATATATATATATATATATATATATATATATATATATATATATATATATATATATATATATATATATATATATTAAATTGTATACTCATTAACATTGAGTACACGCACAAAGCGCATGCCCAGAAACTAGTAGAACGGATAGTTTAATTCGAAAGGAGGTCCAATTAGACTTACTTTCTTACAAGACAATTTTCACTTTAGTTTATCGTATTCCTCCTTTTTCCTTCTTCGAATGTGATATGTTCTAATTCTATTATTGAAACTGTAATTTTCAGATGACGAATTAGTTAAGAATTCAGTTGGAAATGTCAAATGGACTACTAATCAATTATTTTGAGGGAGACTGACCATGTGAATGCATAGAACTTGAATTCCATTTATGTCAACATGGATTCAAAACTGGGTCATGACTCTTATTAAAAAGAAAAGAAAGAAAAGGGGGTAAAGAGAATTTACATGGGTGGTGGATTAGACCATCTTCTCTTCATCTCAGACTTCCATCGAACCTCTTTAAGTTTGCCATCCGTTTCATAATCTCTTTCCATAACAAGGTTCACTCCTTCGTTTGAATACCACCCGACTCCTATACATAATGTGCCATCTTTGTTCACATCAACATAACTCGTAACGCCTCCTGGCAGCCAAAGAACAGTTGCATCCTGCATGTCTAACATTTCTTCTTCTCCAAAGTATACTGGATTTTCTGGAAGGCTTCTCTTCTTCAGGTTTTCGGTGCATAGGTAAACGTAGGGCACGCCGTCAATTCCTTCCATTGTGTTGTCCTCACTGTAGATAGGTGTTGCACTCATCTCAAACACTTTCCAGGATCCAGTCAGCTCTGATGGTTGGACTCTTCGTCTTTGAGAAAAGGGCTTCACGTCCAGCTCCATGTCACTATAATTCATAGGGGAGACACCAAAAGAAATGATTAGAAAATTTAATACTTCCTCCATATCATTTTATATTGGTGGTATTTGACTGAAATGGAATTTAAGTAAGACTTTCAATACATACCAAACGTACTTACAATTTACGGTCTTAAACATGCCATGTCATCTCTGTGGCCATAAGAGCATGTTCTCTTTTATAAAGAAGAGCATTTTTTTATTGGCTATAAGAACATGTTTAAAGCTAAAAAGTTCCTAAATACGGAAAGGAGTCGATCATTTTGAAACAGACTAAAGCGTATTCTCATGCAGAATAAAGTGTCAGATGCAGGCTCTATCTCTGCAATATTAGTTAACAAACTACCTTTTATGTACATATTCAAGAGAGCTATAAGAAAATAAAAGAGTACGTCCCAGCACAAAAACTTCACTAACAGCATGAAAATTTAAGAAAAGAACTCTTACTCCGCATCATCAAGGCAAATAAAAATGCTAAACTGGTAGGACTGCCAACGAAACCATCCCTTTGGGATAACCGTCGTCTGGTTGTCGATGCCCTAAAGCTTTCTATATGTCCAACCAATATGTGCACATCTCCATATGGGAGTTAAACAGACAAAAATACCTCCACTTCACAGTTGAAAGGAAACCATGAGAAGAAAGAACTATCAAGAATAAGTCTAACCAGGCTACAAGGAAATGAGTAGGTCTCCCGACATTTTTAGCCTGATTTCAGTATATATTACCATAAGTATCACTTATCACAACCCTTTGCAGAGAACAAGTACCACTCAACTGTTCTTACCTTAATACTATCATACAAGACCACCCCATTGATTTCATCTGAGTCTATCTTCGCCTCAACTTCACTACCATACTCACCACGATATTCAGTAAGTCACTCATCAAACTACCGATTAAACCATCATTAGCATTTTTGACCAAGACCATCGTTACCATTTCTAAATCAATTTCATCACATGGGTCATGATCACAAATCTAGCCATTCCATTACCAGATTATATCTCAATAAACCAGCATCAAATAGAAATATTCATATGACAAAGAACAAATATAAATTAGAAGACTACTACTTCAATATTCAGTCAAACTGTCGGTTCATTGCTATCCCCAGTAATTCTTTTTTAACGAGTGCTATTGCCTGTGTTCTCATTCTCACCTAGGGAAACTCCTTTTCCGTTAGAGAACCTCTTGAACTACTACTGTAGACCGCTAACATTACTACCCACCCTTATCTTATCAATGCAAAATAGCTTTAACGTGGATTTTCTGTATCATTAAGTGCTAATAAGTACTCCCTCTGTCCCCATTTATGTGATATACTTTCCTTTTTAGTCTATCCCAAAAAGAATAATACATTTCTATATTTAGAAATAATTAAACTCTAAACTTACCCTTTTACCCTTAATGAAATGATTTACAACCACACAAATATCTATGACCTGTTTTAGACCATAAGTTTCAAAAGTCTTCCTTTCTTTCTTTCTTAACTCCATGCCTAGTCAAACTATATCACATAAATTGGGACGGAGGGAGTACTAAACAAGCTCTATAGATTTTACTAAGGCCCTGTTTGTGTTGCTTAAGATTAAGGCGTATAAATCTGAATATACATATAATATTAAGATTTGTATTAAGACTAAGACGACTAAATCTGAATACACATCACAGTATTAAAAACTTTGTATTAAGATCTGAATACGAATAATTAAGACCATTTGTTTTCTCAATATGTGATTGTATACGTCGTCTTTATTGAAAATCAACAGATAGAAAATTTAAAAAAAAAAAAAAAAAAAAACTACCTTATCTAATTCTATATCAGAAAAATATTATAAAAATAAATTTATATAGTGGTCGATGGTGGTGATGGCTAATAATGTGGCCGTGGGTGCTACTACTTACAGTAGTTGGTACTGATGGTTGAAAGTAGGGGTTAATGGTGGTAGTTAACGGTGATAGTTGGTGGTAGCTCGGCACCTGATAATTGTAGTGGATGATGATGATGGTGCTAGATAATGGTGGTGGCAACTAATATCTGTGGGTGGCTGATTGTAGTGATTGGTGGTGGTTGTGGTAATGGAAGTTGGTAGTTATGATTGTAAATGGTGGCTAGTAGTGGTGATGGCTGACGGTGGTGATTGGCTACCCTGGTGGTTGTGGTTGAGCATGGTTATTGTGGGTGATAGTGGTTGGCCGTGGTGGGCGATGAAGGCGGCAAATTTTGGTGAAAGTGGATAGAGTAGCGGTGAAATACCTTACTTGCAGAAATCCTAGCATGTATAACATCTTAATATTATTAAAACTTTGTTATAGGTCTTAACCATTTACATCTATATTTTTTTTTTAAAAATGAATCATTCACATCTATTCAGACTCATTAAGTGGTTGTAAAATGAAAAAACAAATGCGCTTAATGATTGAGATATGAATGATTAAGATTCCGACCTGAAAAACAAATATGTTTAATGACTGATCTGAATGATCAAGATTAAGACCTTCATTAAGCAAACAACTAAGGCCTAAGTCTGCTAAAACCTCATTTGATTGCACTTAATGAAGGTCTTAATCTTAATTATTCAGATCTCAGTCATTAAGTCTGTTTGTTTTTTAGGTCTGAATCTTAATCATTCAGATCTTAATCATTAAATGCGTTTGTTTTTTTAATTTTACGACCACTTAATAGGTTTGAATAGATCTGAATAATTAAGATCTATAACAAAGTCTTAATATCATTAAGATGTCTCTTCAAAGGTTTTACAAAGATGGTGCAATTCATCACTACTACATCCATTTTCATCGATAACCGTCGTCGTCGCCGCCCACCATTATCAACTACCACCACCTACAACCACAATCATCAGCCACTACCACCGCTAATCATCAGAGTGTGCCGACACCACCATTTACAATCATCACCATTAATAAGGTGTCCAAATGGAAACGGGAGCAACCTTTGAGGGGCCGCCTATGTATTTGGCCAACTCACAACAACAGATACAACCCACGTCAAACATAATAACCTAGGATTAAGCATAAGTTAGCAGATTAACATGTCAGAATTACAACCTATAGCATCAAATATAAGATACTGATACCTTTGGTCAGCTAGATTAGCAGTACTAACCCACTGCTCTTCATATACAGCAACCCTCAATATTTGGATGTCTGAACCCCCATTACTGAACTCTATTGTGTGCACCACGCGGAGTCTCTTGTGACAACCTTTTACCAGACACTGTATAGGGAAATAAAGGAGGAGAAATTAAATTTCCTCAAAGGGACATATAAACCAAACAAAGAATATTACACTACGATATTGTTGTTAGTGGAAACTGATAAGATAGGAGATTTTGTACATAGTAACGCTAAGGAAGGGAAACTGATAAATAGGATTGCTTTTGACATCTCCCTCAAAGAAAAATTCAAAACAGAACACCAAGGTACGAAATGGTGCTAGTGTTGGCTTCCAAGAGTCAATTTGAGTTGAGGGAAGTAGGGAACCAACGAGCTCAATCAACTAGTCCAAAAAGCAGGTCATGACAATAGCTGTTGTTTAAAGCACTGCTTTAGGTCACTGAAGTTGACTTCAAGAACGCATATTGAATGCATCTCCCTCAACCCCTCCCTCAACCCCTCCCCCAACCCAAGAAGAAGAGTAAGAGAGAGAGGTAGATAGAGCGAGATTTAAGATACACTAATGGTAGTAATACAGCTTTCAAGAGTTAATTAAAATCAAAACAGCACTAAATGAAATGACGCCGTTCATTAAATCCTAGGAAGAAGTTAAAGAGATGAACTGAAGTTAATAGAGGATATGGATATAAGAGCTAGTGATATTACCGAGATTGAACTAACTTCAAGTGAACAGATTGGAAGCAACTAAATTGCAAAGCGCAACTAAAGCGTGTTTTCAAAAACTACGAACACAAACAGCAATTATTTGAACAAATAATTGAAATAGTTACCGTTACATAAGTATATAAAGTAGAATTCATGGTAATCAAGTTTAGCCATTCCAAAGTTCTGACTAGATGCAAAGAAAATGTTTAAGTTTCTCCTTAGACTCTGTCACTAGCTTTTGATATAAAATTTCTAACTTCCTATTCATTATCACCAAATATTCATTAATAACAATTTGCTTACAATCGGTATATCACTTTCCAATACTCTCTTAAAGACAAAGTACATGGACAATGAGACACATGACTTGAGGCCTTCGTGCTTCCTCCAAAGTCCACCTAAACAAGGCGAAGCGCCTAACCTGCACTTCACCTAGCTTAAACAATTAACCACATATTAAGCGAGTCTTTAACAAGATTGTTTTGGACAATTTGTGCACACAAAAAGAAACATATCTTAAACCTAGCTCCTTATTCCCAAAATCAAAATACTATGAAACAAGACATTTTTTGTTGGGATAAAATTAAAGTTTATTGATGTGAGGGGGGTAAAAACCAGTATATAAGTTAAATATAGAGATAAAGATTCTTTTTGAACTTCCATCCCATTAACACATCTCTAATAGATCCTAGCACTAGCCATTCAACTATTAACACATTCCATAAATTCACTGTAGCCTTCTTTCAAGCGGACACTGATCCGCAAATGACCGACATCCTCGCATTCTTATACGTTTTTTAACTTCCATCCGAATAACACATCTCTAATAGATCCTAGCACTGCCCATTAAACTTTGAACATATTCCACAAATTCCCTGCAGCGTCAAGCGGACATTCAATCAGCAAATGACTGACATCCTCACCTTCTTATACATGAAGCATTGATAATGTAGGTTGTCCTTTTCTTCAAGTTCTCAACTGTCACAATGGCTCGCAAGGCTGTTATCCAAATAAAAAATCAAGTTTTCCTCAATGTCCTAACTCAATACCTATATTGAGGAATGATAAAAAATTCCTTTCTCCTTTTTTGTCAGCCTACTATAGAAAGAAATTCACTATAAACATACCATCGTTCAACCTTTCCAATTCCTATTGTGTCCATGGATTTGTTTAACAATCTTACCATACAATTGAACTCTCTTATCTGCCCGCAAATTCCTTTGATTTTGAGGTTCCATAGGATCCATCATCTGTGCTATCTACATTATTTCTGGCTCCAAAAACTAATCCTAGTTCCATTGTCTGCTTTAAATGTAATATTCACGAAGACCCTTCCACCCTTCTATAATACTCTTACACAATACTACACCATACGGCTATGTTATCTGATTTGTCCTATGGTTTGTCCTCTAACCACTCTACCTGCACCCCAAATTTATCAATGATGACCCTCGTCTAGAGTGCTTGGCCCTTTATATCAAAGGTCCAGATCCATTTCCCTATGGGAGCTCCGCTGTAAAATCCTTAGTTCCATCCTCCAATATCCCCACCTTCATCATAGTATGGTTCAATTTGATTGAGTGGCAATTTTCCGCCTCCGCTAGCATCCCATAAAAATTATATCTGCATTTTTTGATCGTGCAACAATAAGGGCATATATAAAGGGTCCTCTTAATAAGAGTCACATACTCTCTTTTGATAAATATTGCTTTGCGACCTTGTGTCCTCTTTTCAACATTTTCGATCACTGGATGCTATACCACATAGTCCTTTATGAGATATACCCAAAAATTCCAAGTAAGTTATCAATTTTATCACATCTTATAACTAAAAATACTTGCCAGCAACTCTATGTTATCTACTTAACCCATTGGAATAGTTTTACACATCTTTTGAAATGATTTTACACATCTTCAAATCGATTCTTAGTCCCTATACTGCTTGAAACCGTAAAGTTCTCACAGAAAATAGTGCTGATTTTCCTCGACACCACATAATACAAGTGTATTATCTGCAAATAGCAAATGAGACACCTACTGCATTACCTGCTAGTTGTGAATTCCATCAAATAACCCACTGTTTTTACTCAATTGAACATCTTGCTGAGTGCCTCCATGACAAGTATAAACACTTGAGGGAATAAAGGATCCCTTTTTTCGCGATACCTTGAAGTTCCCAGGAAACCTGTGGCACTTTCATTAACCAAGACGTAGAATATGTCCATAGACGCAAATGAATCTGCGCCTCACCCTCTCTCAGAACTCCATCTGTTCCATCACAAAATCCAAGAAAATCTCAATTGGTCTGTCATATGCCTTTTCCAATCTAATTTTCACTATAATCCTATCTCCTTATTTTTCCTCCTGGAGGCCACAAACTCATTTGCAACCACAGTTGCATCTAATATGTGTGTTCCTTCGGCGAATGCATTTTGGGACGTCAACAACATACCATCTAGGACTTTCTTAAGTCTAAAAGAAATCACTTCTCCAAAAATCTTGTAAATGCTTCTTAGTAGACTTATATGTCAAAGATCCTTCATATCTAATTTGCCATCACTTTCTGGAATCAAGGTGATAAAAGATGCATTGAGGCTCTTCTCGAAATTTCCTATAGAATGGAAGTGACATACTACATAATGTCTTTGGTTATTGAGTCCCACCATTATGAATGAAAGCCATATAAGTTAAATAATAATCATACTTATTTTTATTTTTTTTTAAAATACTATTCATATCAAAGTAGATACTAAGGATTTAAGGTAAATACTTGTCTCCTCAACATCCCAATTAAATCAAAACTCAAAAGTGTCTAACCTCAGCCATCTATGGAACTCGTTCACTTGTTGCTACTAAATGGGAATATTTTTGGGACTTCATGGACAGATGATCCAGATTGATAATGATGCAGCTAAAGGGGATCCTTTCACTCATCATCACACAGTATTACACTTAATGCTTGATTAAGAAAAATATATCTTTTTCAGCAACCAACGGTAATTACATACCCTGACAAGAGATATTTGTACTTCAGTATAGACATAGAGAAATATGATTTGCAAATATCACCTCATCATACAGTTACCAGTTTCAAGAAAAAAATCAGCTTGTCAACTATGTTGATCGGACTCTTCAAAAATACCACCGGGTGTGTGTAGGATCCTCCAAAAGCTATGTATTTTTTAAGGACCCGACACAGGTGCGACAACATTTTTGGAGAGTCCGAGCAACATAGCTCATCAATATAGCACGTCACTAACCCAATCATATTTTGGTAATGCTCTTTGGATAAGTAGAAGTATTTTGATCTCTTTTTCTAACAGTTATGCCTATCCGGTACCATCGCAAAAGTACTCTGATTCCTCTTCTTTTCTACCAGTTCCTCTTCTTTTTCTACCAGTTACCATCGTAAAATATATATATATATATATATATATTTAACCAAGATAACATGTGAAACTTACTTGCTCAAACTTAAAAGTTGGTGACAGGTAATATTTAGACTCATCAGATTCACCAACTGGGATATCAACTGGGCCTCTGGAATAAGATCCATCCTGCAAATAGATAAAACCTTTTACCATCCTGCAAATAGATAAAATCTTTTACTGAAACTCTCCTTAGTAATGAACTAGTATGGAGTTGACCAAAAGCACTAGAAGCCATAATCACCATTAATGGCATAACAAAAAATAACACAGTAAAGAACCAATGTCATAAGCACCAAGCTAGCTTTACCTCAAAGAAAACAAGACCAGGTTCCATTCCCATAATGTCTTCCTCCATAATATCAGTCTTTCCAAAGTCAAAAGATTCAAACTTTGGCAAATTTCTTGATTTTCTATCAGGTGATTCAAGCATATGGAATGACGATGCTGCATCTGTGGGCTTCTCTAAGCTTCTGTCGTCACCCCCATTCAGTTCTGGAACTTCACCATGTGGATTCACTGTTACCCAATTTATTTTCCTTCGGATTAGAGATCTTTGACTGACAGAAGGAGATGGCTCGACCTCAATACGAGAAAGAGTATAGCAGTCAAAGAGGTGTTCATTCTTGTTGCCAATCTCAATAGGTTCTATCTCTGCCGTGATGGGAGAAAAAACAGCTCCAACTCCCTTCCATATCCCACTGACACTACTAACAAATGTATTCCACGAAGGTAGGATAACAGGTTCCTGAAATGAAACATACGTCTATGAATTTGGGAAGAGAGAAAAAAAAAAAAAAAAACTAACAGTTAAACAGACATAATTTTGCTTGTACGCTCATGAATAATCCATCAACAGGAAAGTCAGGTAGGGCCAACTGGAAGTAGCTGTGACGTATCTACGTCCAGGCAAAATGAGAACTCCTATATAATATGTTTGAAATCACAATGTTCACTGTGTCATCTCAAGCTATGCTTAACCTTTCTAAACTTCATCACACTCCCTAAATTTCTCACAACCTACAAGTCATTGACTTGAAAGGCTTTAAATAGCAGGTGTCTTGAAAATAAAAACTGTAGCTGTATTTTAATATTAGAAGTTCTATACTAACTGTAGCTGTATTTTACAATTAGAAGTTCTATACTAACTTTGTACTTCCAGCACAATTTGAAAAGGTATCGACAGTATGACCTCACGGAAAATATTCATCACTTTAATGTTCAAAATCAGCTGAATGGAAACACTATAAGTAGATCTTAAAGGTATAATCAACTCAAAGACCTTGCTCCTCTTCTACTAGTCGAAACCACCATTTACTATGGTAAGCTAGCAAACTAATTTCAATAGCAGAACTGATCATTTAGGCACATCCATGCTCTCATCATTCCATGACTTGTCATGTGTTTCTTTCTGTTATATCTAATTGGATATAAGATAGACAACTTGTGCATATGTCATTTCGCACATGTAGTCACTCCAACAGCTGCCAGAAACGCCAACCCTTCGCCAATTTAACAGCTCACACGACATGTTAATAGCAAATGGGCCAATTTCCATATGACCTGCTGCAACATGTGCAAGCGTACAGACACCTTTGGTTGCTAAATGCTGGAAGCATGCTCATGTTTGAGTCAAATAATCATAAACATAGGAGTTTGTCCCAAATTTCAAAAATAATTTAAGCAGACTGCATGTCAAGAGTACCACAGCACATAATTACATTGGGATTAAAAAACAACCAAAAGAAAAATAAATGGAGGCCACGTAAAATTTCCTATGGACATATACTCTACTCTTTCCGAGTTGCATCCTATTAACAAACACATTTTAATAGCCGTTGTTGTGTGCCTGACATGTCATAACTTAGTTGACAACCTGTCTGTCCTCCTGGCCAATGCACAAGAAAAATACAGTATTCAAATATAGGAGGAAGTGAGAATTAGAGTATCTATCTGACACTTGAATTCAAAAAAAGACACAATAAATGGAACAGGATTATGTACATTTACTAAGAATTCACTCCCATTACAAAATCAATCAGCTACACCTCAATCCCAAATTGGATCAACTTTGCTCTATCCAAGTCAATTCACCACTTCCATTACACATTATACATAAAATTGATGAAATCTTTAACATAAACATAACATACTCAATTATATTATTCTCTCCCTTCCCAAAATAAGTGTCGGTTTAGCAAAATAAAATTGTACCCTTATATTGAAGAAACTACTTTTTCTTAATAGTGCTCAATTTTCAAGAAACAGTGTTTAATGTTTTTCTTAAACATTGAAACAAACTATTTACTTTCTTAATAAAATTATACCCTTATATTGAAGAAACTACAGTTACCCAAAACAGGGGTAACTTAGTAATCCTTACCTTGTGTTTAATGTTTTTCTTAATGGGCGTAAATTGAGCTAAAGCGACACTTAATTTGGGAGAGAGCATACTTCCTTTGTTTCAATTTGTTTGTCTTACTTCCCTTTTTAGTTTGTTTAAAGAAAATGTCTTTTTCCTATTTTGGTAACTCTTTAATTTGAATATTCAACGTGGCATGTTTAAGACAACAAGATTAAAAGGTATTTTGGTGCATTTTACATATCTTTAATTTAAGACACAAGATTCAAAAGTATTCTTTACTTTCTTAAACTCCGTATCTAAGGTATTTGCATAAAAAAATATATACCTGAGTCTGTAAAACAGTTTGGACATCCATTAACATAGCAGCAGACATCATAACTCTATCACCTTTACTACTTTTCCTAGTAACATTTCTCCTGATCCTCTTTCCACCACCTCTTTTTCTCATCCTTCTCCTCGGCTTCTCTCTTTCCTTCTCCTTCTTTGCCATTTCATTGTTATCAATGCTCCACACATTTTCCTTCCCCTTCACTTTACTATCAAACTTTCTATCTCCACTGCAGGAAACGCGAGGGTAGCAATAATTGGGCTTACGGTAACTGCTAAAACCCAGGAATTGGAATTTGCAAGCGCCTAGAGATAGAGATTGCATACTTGTGTTCATCACGCCGCAAAATTAAACGTTTTGGTTATGAATTGTTAACAAGGGTTTTGGTATCATTTAGTAACAGAAGGACGGATGAACGGTTTGAGAGAGTACGGGTTCCTTTGAGCAGCAAGCATTTGTGGGGGTTTAGATGACACGTCAGCAATGGATTAAAATGAGAAAACTCCATCTCAGTCCCTAAACTTCTAGAATATTTACATATAGCATATGTACCTGGATTAAACTGTAGTTATTATAGACAGGTACGTTAGCGGGATAGTAGAACCTAAGGGTCCGTTTGGACATCATGATCTGAAATCAGAGTGATTTTATTTGGATATGCAATTTGAATTTTTTTAATTGTTTTTTTTCTCATAAACATGAAAACCCTATCATTTGTGAAAACTATCATAACTCCCCCAACACCTAAATAATTTTACGAAATGAGCAAATCATATTCATATAAATAAGGTATCGAAATATTCTAAGGCGCTATTTAAATAAATTATGTATCATAATATTCTTTTTATAAATAAATACTCGTGATTATATGTTATTACAAACTTTTAAATATACATAATTTTACAAAGATTCACTTTCAAAAAATCAACAATAATGGGTAAAAATGAACTGAAATGATGGCCCCAAAAAAATTGTATCATTTCCACAGGTGTGCAGGAAACCATTTTTTTGCGCGGATTGCCCTTCTTTTGAGATGGTCTTTAATTTTTCCCCTCAAATTGGTGGTCTTTAATATTTCTCTTTCGCTTAACACTCAGAGGTCCTGGGTTCGAGCCGAAATTTCAAAAAAAAAAAAAAAAATCGCAACCCATAAGTTGGATTCACTGGGCAGAAGTTGGGATTCGCAAGGCAAAATTAGGCCTTAAGGCAGAGGTTTGCAAAATTCCAACAAAATAATTTTTTTTTTTTTTTTTTTTGCCTTAAGACAGAGTTTGAAACCCAACTTATGCCTTGCGAATTTTATTTTTTAATTTTTGACTGAGCGGCGGATCGAACCTGGAACCAAGAGGCTTCTAGCGAAGGGCAAAGATTAAAGACCATCCCTGGCGAAGGCAATCCTGCAAATTGCCCGCAGGAAACTACTGCGGGCAATTCGCAGTAATGCCCTTATTTTGGGGTGGTCTTTAATTTTTGCCCATCAAAATGAAAGTATTTAACTTTTGCCCTTCACTTAAAAACTCAAGGTTCCGGGTTCGAACCCCTGCTCAGGCGAAAATTTAAAAAAAAAATCGCTAGGCAGAGATTGCCTATAAATCTGCCTCATCGGACATAGTTTGCCTGCAAAACTCTGCCTTAAGGCAGAGACAGAATTTTACCTTCAAGTAGAATTCTGCCTTGCGAATCCGAGTTCGACCTAGCGAATTTTTTCAAAATTTTTTACTAAGCGGGGGTTCGACCCGGAACCTAGGAGTTTTAGGCGAAAAGTAAAAATTAAAGACTAGTAATTTGAAAGGCAAAAATTAAAGACCAGTGCATTTGAAAGGCACTCCGCACAAAAAAATGTACTACTGTGCTATAGGGGGCCATAGTAATGTCTCAGGCCTACCAGTAGTTACAGTTTCTTTGGCCCCTATAGCGCTGTTGTTGCTCTCAAATGCACACGCAAGTATACGTGGTCGTACAAGTAATATAGAACTTTAATTTCAGATATCGATCCCACAGAGACTTAGATTCTACTGTTAAACTAATTCAAATTCGAATAAAACTATTCAAGAAAGTGAAAATCAAAGTGTTTGTTGTAACTAAACTAAAACTGAAAAGTAAACAATTTATGATGGGTGTTTTTGTGACTGAGAATATTTCGACAAAGATTGTAAGGTTTATCAGATGGTGGAAAGTTCCAGGGTCATGGCTTTCGACAATCCAATTGATCTTTGGACAATTCTACCTATCTTATTTTCTGGGTTACTAGTTGACGGGTAAATTATAACTTTATGATATTCTCTCAAACTCCTCACAAGCCTGTAGATGTTACTATAACGCCTATATCTCTATGGTCATCAGAGGTAACAAGAGCGCATTTAATTTCTATGAAATAGCAATAGAACTTTTCCAGACATTTGTAATTCGTGGTCTAATTAGACAACATCTTGCTTCGAACATAGGAGTTATTATATTCAACTAAGTAGGGCTAAAGGGTATATCTCTATCCTCAGTAGCAAAACGATAATATCGAACAAACTTTATTTATTCTTATTACGTACGTGAATTCTCTTTTTCAAGTTCAATTCACGCACCATAGATAGTGTCTAACTATTGGCCAGATAATCAAACAATTAAGCACAAGAATAAATAAGGAACCCAAAATATGGAAATTTAATTGATAGAAATTGTCGTCAAACCAACTATCATGTCTTTCGCCACAACCCCAGAATTAAGAAGTTTAGCTACTCATGATTCTCAATGAACAACAAGAATTCACGAAGAAACTAGCGTTGAAAAAGATGAAAATAAAATAAAATCTAGAGAGAAAAAGTAAGATGATGGCTTACAAGTCTTGGAATAATCCTAGCACCTCATTAATAACAAACAAAACATCTATTTATAGTTTAGGGTTATTAACCAAAGAAAAGGGTCCTAATCCTAGTTAAAATCGAACAAAATTGGGCTTTCCCGCGTCGTGGGTCCAACGCGGGGGTCTTCAGTGATTTTGGTCCTCATTTGTCTATTGAGCCCGCGACGCGGGCGTGACACGGATTGTAAATATTATGCAGCTGTGTTTTCCCGTTATGGCCCCGCGACGCGGGGCTAATACCTGAATGTCACCCCGCGTTGGATCCGCGACGCGGGGTTGACATATTTACTTTCAATTCTTTTCCATAAATTCTTCTAAGTGTCGCGAGCTCCTCTCATTTACTCGTGCACACAAGATCACCTCCAGAATCAATCAAAACTGCTCGGTTTCCCATCGTTTGTCCTCATCGTACCTATACACATGAAATATAATGACATAAGCTCAAATACGACGATTTCATCATAGATTAAGGGATAAAAGTCATAAGAATGATGTAAAATGACACGAAACATAGATATTTGTGCCAAATATCACCACCCCCACTTAGACTTTGCTCGTCCTCGAGCAAACACAAACCAACAACAAAACACACTTCTAGCTTAACTCATTCAAACAGGTCTGCAATGGGATTCGGCTAGTATGGCTATCTCAAAAGAAAGATTTCAAAATCAAAACAATGAGCCAAGTTACTAAAGCCATGCCAAAGATTTAAAACCCTCATTTTTAGCACCAATGACCACCTTCCTGAAAAACACTTCACTTTTAAAGCCAATTGACCCAACGACACCACTTTAAAGCATGTAAGCCATGTAAGCATCCTTATGATCAAGAAATCAACACTTCACCACTCTATTGCTAATTATGTGCCCTCGCTAAAAGAAAGTAGTCCATATCTCTCAAGAATAACATATGTTTAACTCAATGGACATAAAATCAATAATTACGCTCACTCTCACAAAGGATATCACATGCAAAGTATAACGTACCATAGGCTTGCCCGTAGTGTAACCACTCTACTAATACATGTAAGACGAACGTAGAATCAAGTAGGACTTCGAGAGTTGTAATGTAGGCTAAGGGACGGGTAGGAATTATTTGGATAATAGTGACTAACCTCCCTAAGAACTTTAATACATATACTCCTATCATTCTTGCACAATTTCTTCATTAGCCCTTATTCAACACCAACCAACCTTTAAATTTCTCCCAATTCACCCATTTTTCTTTGTTTAAGCACCACTATTTTAAAAGTCACACAACTTAGAAGGGAAAATTTTTCGCTACATTTTTTTCTGTCTTTTTCAGATTTCTTTCTTTTCTCTTTTTTTTTTTTCAATTCCCAACTAACAAGTGAATTAGTTATTTTCATTCGTTGCTCCCATAGTTTTCCTAGATTACAATTAACAACCACTTCCCCTCTTTCATTCACATCCCAACTCCCATTATATATGTAAATGATTAAAGTGCTCATAGAGTATTTGGATCAAAAATCAAGTTTTATAGAACGATGGGGTAAAGGCTAATTACTGCTATCAACGAAAAGGCTAAAGGATCAAAAGGGTTAACTAGGGTGTTATTTACAAGTTGGTAGGATAAACATTTTAGGCTTTTTAGTGACCAATCAAAGAAATGCCTTTATCATTTCCTAGGCTCGACCGAACTTCATTTCGCTTCACGAACACACAGAGAAAGTTCTAGATGTCAATACCAAACATGGATACAAATGCAAAACCTTACACACACATGGCACACAATTAACGCAAGAAGGATCTGGTTGTCCCTCGAATCAAACAACAATAAAAATCAACAATGCCAAGTGGGTCATAACGAGTCAAACAAAAATAATTTGCAAGTGCATTCAAGAAAAGTGATACAATATCAAGGCATGCTTTCACAAAAAAAAATTACGATCACTCATATGCCAATGCTTCACCTAACCCGTGCACCTAGCATTTGAATATGCCTATCCTAAGGACTAATTTTCCCTCAAGCAGGTTATCATCCACCCGTCATCAGGAAAAGCCCTTTCTATGACTAAGAAATAAAAATAAAAAGAAAACAGAAATCCTAACGGATGACTCATGCCACTACTGAGGGCCTAATCTGAAGAAAAAAAATAGATTTTTTTTTCTTCTCAAGTAATCCTAATTAAAAAGAAAGAATAAACTAAAGTTAGATCCTAAAAAAAAAAATCCTAAGGCATAAGCATCCTCTATCTCGAGACGTACTCCCACCCCACACTTACTTTCATGCACTGCCCTTAATGCATATCAAAAGATAAAAACAAAAGTAAGGCGAGAGATACTCCCTGGGGCCCACTAGGGCCTATTCATCCTCATCAAAATCATCAGCCTCGCCATCCTCAGGCTCGGCTTCCATCTCAGTATCTTCTTCATTCTCTTCCCCCATCTGGGAATCTACCTCCTCACCAGCTGCTCTATCGGCCTCAATCAAGTATGTCGAGTTCACATCTTCATCGGCAGCTAACGTGGCCTATTCACCCATAAAAGCTCGGGAATATGGGGTGTGCGGGACCGCAGCGAACACACTAGATAGATCTATGTCGAAGTGCTCAGCAGCCACCGTCATCCTTTTGTAAAGTTGGGCCAGCACTGTGGATTGGGCGGCCCTCTCCTCTGCTAGGGTGAGCTGCTTCTTCTTGCTCAACTCTGGTGCTCAGACATTTGAAATGTCAAGGGCATCCTCAGGAGGTGGTAACGCTCTATCATACAGTTGTGCTAATCTATCGTTCAAGTTCATCAAGTAAGCCGTGAGAGTGCTGCCAAAACTCAACCTTGGCGGGGTGTGTGTCGGACCTTCTTCATCTCTTCTATCATCAAATACCCTATGTTAGCGGGCTGCCCCATCATAAGGAAGTATACAATGCATACCCGCTCCTTTTGCACCTCAGAATAGTGCTCTAATAGCTAGATTCGGTAGTTCAATAAACGCAACCATACCCGCGCCTCGTGATTGAAATTACACATCTTTATGTATTTGTGCTTTCGATATTTTCCCGCATAACGGGCCCATGAGGTTTCGGAATCACGAGGTTTCCTGAATGGCCTTGCAATCAAGCCGGTGGATAAAGTCCAGTAGCGGCTGGGTAGGATAATCAGTGACTCCCAAGTGTGCACACAAAATGGATGGTGAGATGCGTATATCCCCTCTCCTGCAATAGATAGTCGGCTCCTATATGCCATGTTGATCGAACGTGACATTGGTGTAGAACTCGAGGACTAGATCGATGTTAACTGGCCCCGATGTCTCAAAGATTGACACCCATCTCATGTCTACAAGCAGATTGTACACATTCCTGAAGTGGCGCTGCAATAGGGTGCTATTGATGGCATGCTCATGGATGTACCCCGCTGCGAGGTTGAATGTGTCGTACCAATCCTCCCCGGATATGTAGACATCTGGCCTGGGCCTGGACGGTGGAGCTCGAGGGATAAGGATGGTTGGTTGCTTACTCCCCGCGTGATTTGATTGTCCTTTTAGCTTTGAGGGGTTCGCTCTCCCCCGTTTTGTGTCTTGGGAGGTGGAGGTGGCAGCCGACTTTCCCTTACCTTTGGTGTTAGCCATTTTTCCTGCAAAACAACACAATACTAAACATGAATCCAATTTAAAAAACCAATAGAGTCGTGAAACGACCCCACACTTAATTCTTTTCCATGTTTTCAAGTTTAGAGTTGTGTGGCCTATCTTTTTTATTTTATTTTCAATCTTTTCGGGCCTTTTCATGATTAATACCTAAGTTAGGGTTGAACCGATCCCACACTTACTTCAAACTACTTACAAAAGAGGAAAACAAAGAAGTTAACTAAGTTAGACTAGAATCAAAAGAAAACAAAAATCAAGAAGCTAACTAGTTCATGTTTTAGGACTTTGGGTTGGTGGTTCATGATTTTTCTTAACCCAATCCACAATTTGTTAAGCACAATTGATGTCCAAGGGTTCATACAACTATTTAATGTCATATTGCTACTCAAGATTTCACAATTCCACATATAAATTTATTCAAGCATTTTTACGAACACCTTGCGGGCATGGAATCATCCCTTTGAATTTTAAGCAACAATGGTGGGTTTAAAACCCTCCCTTCTACAATGGGAGTCATCTTCTAGCCCTAGACATCAATAACAAACAAGCAATACCAATCCCCGCCCCAATTTCTCCCAACCCCAACAACCTTAGTTTTTCAACTTTCAATCTTCAAGAACAAGAGAATATGGAAAAAAAATTGCTTACCTTTTGATGTTAGGGGATGAAATCACAAGTTCTTGAAGTTGTACGTGGGATGTTTATGGATTTTGGGGATGGGGGAAGTGAGTTGCTTCGTTTTAGAAAGGGAAAGGGAGAGGGTATTATGAGAGTTGATCGGCAGACGAAAAAGAAATAAAAGGGTTGAACTCCTTTTTAAACTTAAGGAAAAAAATTCGAACCGCCTCCCCCGCGTTGGCCCCGCGTCGCGGGTCTAATGCGGAAGATTTATATTTCAGAAAAAATCTTGTGCAGGTGTCACACCCTCGTCGCGGGTGCAACGCGCAAAAACAAGTTGCGATAAAATTTTGATCAGGCGTTGGCCCCGTGTCGAGGGTCCCACAGGCAAAAACAAGCTGCAGGAAATATTTTGTGCAGGTGTTGGCCCTGCGTTGCGGATCCAACACATACGACAAACCTGAAATGATTTTTTGACTTTTTTTTCGCGGATTTTGTGGTCCTCCTCCTTCCCTAGTCCTGCACATGAACACACGCGACCTCTATGTACAAAAACATTAGGTTGCCTCCCAACCAGTTCCTTAGTTAAGGTCGTGGCATGACACTTTTTGTATTTTTCTCATTTTTTTGTTCTTTTTATTTATGCTACTTTTACAAACACGGGTTGCTTTCCGAGAAGCGCTTGATTTAACGTCGCGGCACGATGTAGGCTTTACTCAAGCCTGTTCTAGATCAATGGAGGACCTCGCGCGGTCATTGGCCTCCCCGTAGTGTGCTTCACTCGCTGCCCGTTCACCAAGAATGTTTCATCCGAGTTGGGCTTCATTAGCTCAACCGCTCCATGTGTAGTCACACGAACTACCTCGAACGGCCCAAACCACTCTTCTTCAACTTCCCACCAAAAATCTTCAAACGGGAATTATATAGTAGTGCTAACTGCCCAGGCTCAAACTCACGAGGTTGGATGCGTTTATCGTGCAATCTCTTAATTCGCTCCTTGTACATTTTCGCGTTCTCATAAGTATGATAGCGAAATTCGTCCAACTCGTGCAGCTGCAACAGTCTCTTTTCTCCAGCTTAAACCATGTCTAAATTCAGCTTTTTTATCGCCCAATATGCTCTATGCTCGAGCTCAACCAGTAGATGACATGCCTTACCAAAGACGAGCACAGCAGGAGATGTGCCAATAGAGTTTTATAGGGTCATTCGTATGCCCACAGAGCATCATCGAGCTTAAGCGACCAATCTTTCCTACTTACACTCACAGTCTTCTCTAAAATTCTCTTAATTTCTCGATTCGATACCTCCACTTGACCACTCGTCTGAGGATGATAAACAGTTGCTACCTTGTGTTTCACCCTATACTTGAGCAACAATTTATCAAAAAGCTGGTTGCAAAAGTGCATACCTTGATCGTTGATGATGGCTCTCGGGGTTCCAAACCTCATGAATATATTCTTTTTCAGAAACCTTGCTACCATGCTAGCATCATTGGTAAGAAGGGCAATAGCTTCCACCCACTTCGAGATATAGTCTACAGCAACCAATATGTACTTATTCCCCTTGGACGGTATGAAGGGGCCCATGAAGTCGATACCCCACACATCAAATAATTCAATCTCTAAGATGCCCTTCAAAGGCATTTCATGGCACTTGGAGATATTGCCAGTTCTCTGGCAGCTATCGCAGGCTCTCACAAATTAATGAGCATCTTTGAACAAAGTGGGCCAATAGAACCCGGATTGAAGTACCTTCGCAGCAGTTCTGTCACTAGCGTGATGACCACCATAGGGTGACGCTTGACACTTCTCAAGAATCGCGTGAACCTCTTCCTCTGGGATATTTCTTCTAATCAGCTGATCTGTGCCAACCCTGTATAGATAGGGCTCATCCCATACATAGAATCGGCTATCATGCAAAATCCACTTTTTCTTCTCGTGATTAGCATCCGGGGGGATAAATATCACTCACTATAAAGTTCACCATGTCTGCATACCATGGTACCTCAGCTGACTGAAGAGCAAAAAGTTGTTTATCAGGAAAAGTCTCCTTAATCAGCACTGCTTCATCTACATGTTCCCGATCTTCCAATCTCGGTAAGTGGTCTGCTACTTGATTTTTTGTGCTCCTCCAGTCTAGAATCTCAATGGCAAACTCTTGCAGCAGCAATACCCAACGAATAAGCCTCGGCTTCGCATCCTTCTTTGCAAATAGGTAGCGAACTGCAGTGTGATCAGTATAAATAATTACCTTCGTGCCCACAAGATATGATCGAAATTTGTCAAAGACGTAAACAAACGCCAATAACTTCTTCTCTGTGACTGTATAGTTCATCTGGGCTGCATCAAGTGTCTTGCTATCATAATAAATAGGATGAAAAATCTTGTCCCTTTTTCGCAAGGACGACTCCCATAGCAAAATCACTTGCATCACACATCAAAATAAACGGCAGAGACCAATCGGGTGCGATGATAATAGGAGCTGACACTAACCTCTTTTTCAATTCATCAAAAGCCATCAGACAAGCTTCATAAACACAAACTTCACATCTTTCTCTAACAACTTGCACATCGGATTAGCAACTTTAGAGAAATCTTTGATGAACCGCCGATAAAAGCCTACACGCCCAAGAAAACTGTGCACTCCCCGAACTGAAACGGGTGGTGGCAATTTTTCAATTGCTTCAATCTTCACCTTGTCAACTTCTATTCCCTCGCTCAATATCCTGTGCCCAAGAACAATGCCCTCTTGAACCATGAAATGACATTTTTTCCAGCTAAGTACCAAGTTCGTTTATTCACAATGAGCTAACACGGCATCAAGATGGTTCAAGCAGTCATCAAAAGAGTCCCCAAAAATAGAGAAGTCATCCATAAATACCTCGTTATAGGTTTCCACCATATCGGTGAAAAAAGCCATCATGCAGCGCTGGAAAGTACCTGGAGCATTTCACAAACCGAAAGGCATCCTCCGGAATGCAAACATGCCATATGTACCTTTGAATGTGGTCTTCTCTTGATCCTCAAGTGCAATCGTGATCTGGTTGTAGCCCGAATAGCCATCCAGAAAGCAATAATAATCGTGCCCAGCCAATCTATCGAGCATCTGATCCATGAAGGGCAAATGGAAGTGATCTTTTCTGGTGGCGTTGTTCAACTTGCGATAGTCAATACATATCCTCCAACCAGTAATAATTCGTTGAGGCGCCAATTCATTCTTCTCATTTTCTACCACAGTTATGCCCCATTTCTTCGGGATACATTGAACAGGACTTACCCATTTCTTTGTCGGAGATGAGATAAATAAAGCAGCTGTCTAGCCACTTGATTACCTCTTTCTTTACCACCTCCTTCATGATCGGGTTCAGTCGTCTCTGGAACTCAACACTAGGCTTGCTGTCTTCCTCCAATAATATTTTGTGCATGCAAAACGAACTACTAATACCTTGAATATCAGCTATCGACCACCTAAGGGCTCGGATTCGATCTCTTAGCACTCGTAATACACGTTCAACCTGCATATCAGTCAAATAAGCAGAGAGGATTACAGGTAATGTGTCTCCACTACTAAGAAAGAGTAGCAAAGATGAGGAGGTAATGGCTTCAACTCAAGAATTGGAGCCTCTTCGATAGATGGTTTCTGCTTCTTCCACGACTTTGGTCTGTCTAACTTCTCAAATGGTGTGTTTGCTTGCAAATAAGCACATGAAGTGTCAAGGATGCTAAGACACTCCTCGACTTCTACATCAATCATCAAGTCTTCCCCATACACCAAAGCTGTCTCCAAAGGATCTCACGAAGCTAGAAAGTGATCTAACTCTGCATTAGTGAGCTCGGGTTCCACCACAGTAATCATCTTCAACTTCTCATAATGGGCTGGAAGCTTGGTAGATTTAAACACATCAAAATTCGCCTCTTGTCCATCAACTGTCATGGACATCTTCCCATCTCTCACTCGGATCACAGCATCAACAATAGCCAAGAATCCTCTCCCCATGATAAGAGGAGCACTCTTATCTACCTCATAATCAAGTATAACAAAATCAACTGGCAGAATAAACGGGCCTACCTTCACAAGAACATCCTCAATAATGCCATCAAGATAAGTAAGAGATCGATCAGCCAGCTGCAACGTAATAGTCATTGGCCTAGGCTCACCCAAGCCCAATGTTCAGAACACAGAAGTGGGCATCAGATTAATACTAGCACCCAAGTCACACAATGCTAGCCCAACTTCAATGTTGCCAATAGTAATCAAAATCGTGAAGCTACCCGGATCTTTCAACTTTGGAGGAATTTTACTCCTCACTCTAGAACTGCACTCTTTAGTAAATGGAACGATCCTCGTCCAACACCTCGTCCAACGCCTTTTGTTACTTCACATATATTGGAACTTCTTTGAGAAGCTCCACCATATTTTGATGTGCACCTACTTTAAGAGTTCAAGAAATTTCTTGCAAGCCGAATCTGCTTTCTGTTTCTGAAGTCGCTATGGAAAGGGAGGGGTTGGTCGAACCACTTCCTCTATGAGTTGCTCTACGACTGTCTGCTTTGGCTCAGCTCACTTAGCAAAGATAAGTTCTGCTTCTGCTATGTTCTTTTTTTTTCGGAGGCACTTCTTTAAGTTCTTTTCCATTTCTCAAGGTGACTACCTTGCGGTCCTTTGAATTCTTCTCAGTATCACTAGGAAGAGCACCCGTGGTCTAACATTCTGCATGATAGCCATCTGCCCCATTTGACGCTCAAGCTCATGAATAGATTTCTGCATCTCACTCTGAATTTTCTGATTTTGCTGCTGCGTTACTTGTGTTTGAGCTATAAGCTACTTCATCATCTCTTCCAAATTGCTAGTTGGCTGAGCCTAAGGTTGCTGATAATTGTTTGGCTTGTGGAAGTCCTGCTTCCTAAATGGAGTGTTGTAATTATTTCCATCGTAGTTCCCACGATTTTTGACACCACAGTTCTGCTGCCCCACATAATAGACAGATTTTAGATTCAATGGGCAATTGCTATAACCATGAGGCTCATCACAACTTACACACGCTGCCTATTAAATATGTTGAACTGGTTGGATCTGCTAAGCTTAAGGAAACGCCCTCAACATCACATTAGTAAGAGTACTTATATCGGCCCGAATAGCTGCAACATCATCTACTTGAAGAACCCCAATGATTTTTCGTGATAACCTACGGCTAGTTTCATGATACTCATGATGCCTTTCGGATATCATCTCAAGGAGAGCTTCCATCTTCTCATATGTTTTGTTTAAGATCTGCTCTTGAGCTGAAGCATTCAACAAGGCCTTTGATTCATGGTTAAGTCATTCTACAAAATAGTTTTCAATGATCTCATTTGGCTGCATATGATGTGGGTGGCAGAGATTCAGAATCTCTCTGAGTGAAGTTAGCTATTCTCCCTCGTAGCTCCTTTGTTTTCTTGGGTGAGAAAAACCTGTCAATGAATTTATTCGATAATACCTCCTAAGAAGTTATAGAACTTGCAGGCAGATTTGTCAACCATTCCCTCGCTTCACCAATCAATGAGAATGGAAATAAGGACAGCTTCACATAATCATCGGGAACATCTCTATATTGAAAATTCTCACTCAACTCCACGAACTGCATCAAGTGCTTATGCGGGTCTTCATTAGACTTACCCATATACTGGCACGTATCTTTTGCACCGGCCGCACCGTTCCTTCTTTCGGCTCAAAATTTCCAGTAATGTCAGGCCTAACGATAGCCTTAGCAACAGTTGCCAGACTAGGTCTAGCATAACTGGATAAAAGAATCCATTGTTATTGTGCCCTCGCAGCCGCTCTTGCACCCTATTCATCCCCGTTTCTATTTCTATCCCTTTCTGTCTCTTCGAGAGCAAGTCTTGCTACTTTCTCAGCCATTTTCTCTATATGTGTAAAGTTCTTTCGATTTCGGGTTCAAGATCAACTAACGGTTTTCCTGAACTTCTAGTGCTTGGCATAAACTAGAGAAACCTGAAGTGACACGAGTAGACCAACGAAAAAAGTAAAGACTTGAATATAAAAACAAACTCAAATTAGAAAAACAGGAAATTTTTCTAAGTCCCCGACAACGGCACCAAAAACTTGTTGCTTGCAAACACACACGCAAGTATACGTGGTCGTACAAGTAATATAGAACTTTTAAGTCCAGATATCCATCCCACAGAGACTTAGATTCCACTGTTAAACTAATTCAAATTCGAATAAAACTATTCAAGAAAGTGAAAATCAAGGTGTTTGTTGTAACTAAACTAAAATTGAAAAGTAAACAATTTATGATGGGAGTTTTTGTGACTGAGAATATTTCGACAAAGATTGTAAGGTTTATCAGATAATGGAGAGTTCCAGGGTCATGGCTTTCGACAATCCAATTGATCTTTGGACAATTCTACCTATCCTATTTCTTGGGTTACTAGTTGACGGGTTAATTATAACTTTATGATAGTCTCTCGAACTACTCACAAGCTTGTAGATGTTACTATAACGCCTATATCTCTATGGTCATCAGAGGTAACAAGAACGCATTTAATTCTCCGTATTCAACTAAGTAGGGCTAAAGGGTATATCTCTATCCTCAGTAGCGAAATGATAATATCGAACAAACTCTATTTATTCTTATTATATACGTGAATTCCCTTTCTCACGTCTAATTCACGCACCACAGATAGTGTCTAACTATTTGCCAGATAATCAAACAATTAAGATCAAGAATAAATAAGCAACCCAAAATATGAAAAATCAATAGATAATAATTGTCGTCAAACTAACTATCATATCTTTCGCCACAACTCTAGAATTAAGAAGTTTAGCTACTCATGATTCTCAATGAACAACAAGAATTCATGAAGAAACTAGGGTTGAAAAAGATGAAAATAAAATAAAATCTAGAGAGAGAAAGTAAAATGATGGCTTACAAGTCTTGGAATAACCCCAGCACGTCATTCATAACTAACAAAACATCTATTTTCTTCCCGCATTGGCCACGCATCGCCGGTCCAACGCGGGGTCTTCAGTGATTTTGGCCCTCAATTGCACTGAGCCAGCGATGAAGGCGTGACACGAATTTTCAAAGATTCTCGTTAGCTTGGTTTTTCCGTTATGCCCCCGCGACACGGGCTTAACGCCTGAATGTCACCCCGCATTGCATCCGCGGCGCGGGGCTGGTACATTTGCTCTCAATTCTTTCCAGAAATTCTTCTTAATGTCATAAGCTCCTTTTGTTTACTCGTGCACACAAGAACACCTCCAGAGTCAACCAAAACTGCTCGATTTTCCATCGTTTGTCTTCATCACACCTAGACACATGAAATATAATGACATAAGCTCAAATACGACGATTTCATCATAGATTAAGCGATAAAAGTCATTAGAATATGATGTAAAATGACACGAAACATAGATATTTGTGCCAAATATCAGCAGTAATTTCTCATGGTGTATGGGTTAATAATTGACACTGCATTTTTTGAAATAATTTTTACTGTCAATCCGTACTAGATTTGATCTAAAAATCCATTGTCACACCCCGACGAGGGGCATGACGGGCTCCGACCCGTAGGCCGAAAATCGCCTGGCGTAACATTTTTCCTGATTATCAAATAGTAGGACTCAAAGGACACCTGCACGCAAAAAAGGCCCAAATACAAAAATATGCAACGAGCCAATATATATATATATACACACACACACATAAGTGAGCCAGCAAGGCCGCTACAACATCATCAGTGTCCTGAAGTCGGCAGGGCTATTAGGAGAATATCAAAACCAAAACAAGGCCGACAAGGCCAAACATAACATTACTTACCCCCACTATGTCTATGAGCCTCTAAGAGTGCACATATAAACTTATATCATGCTAACATAAATATACCCAAAGACAAAGAACTCGGTAGTAAAGGCGATTTCGACACGTCGAAGCGGGAAGTCCTCTAATCGGCTTCTCTATCGAATGCATCGGGACTGCAAAGCATGAAATGCAGCGTCCCGTGCAATGGTACGTCAGTACGGATAAAAGTACGGAGTATGCAAGGCAGGAAACAATAACATGAGTAAGACCGAAATATAAGGAGAATAGAAGTAACCTGAGCCATCTGAGAATATACAATATGCAATGCATGAGTTTAAAAATCATATGCAAGTATATACAGATATATAACTAGTATCATCATCATAGCATACCCGACCTTTTCAGGACTCAGTGTGTAACGTATCGGCCTTTTCGGGACTTGGTGTGTAACGTACCCGGCCCTTTCGGGACTCGATGTGTAACGTACCCAGCCTTTTCGGGACTCGGTGTGAGATACCTAACAAATCAGTAGTTGCACAATAGGTGCCGTACCCGGCCGACTATAGCGCGGCTCGGTGGAGTAAAATAATATATATATATATATATATATATATATATATATATATATATATATATATATGCACACAATGCATGAGGAGCCAATGAAATAACATCGGGTCTTTCTGAGTGACGTAGGGTTGGTAACCTCCGAATGAATTATGGAATTCGTATCGAGTCAATGGAAATAACTTAATGATGATAAACATAATAATATTTCAAGAATCCATCAAATAATTAAGGCATTAAAATTTGGAATTTCATAACGTAGGAATAGAGTGAGTGTTATGGATTGCTCGTGTTCATGTTCTAGTTGGATTCGTGCCAAGGAAAGAGAGAACAAATACCTTACATACCTTTATCCTCCGGTCTGCTTATCAAAAGAAATTTCTTATTCTAAAGCTTGCTCGTTCCTTACCCCTACATAGCGATACATATAACCTTAATTAAGCCTTAATTATTCATGTATAACTACGCGTATAACATTTCTTGAGACTATTAGGGGTTAAGGAAATTCCATCCATAACCAACAACTTGACTCCATACGTTATAATCCTTTCTTCACAACTATTTTCACATTTGGGACTTGTTAAGCTTTTACATCAACTCAAAATAAAATAAAATAAAGTGATAATCATACCTTGCACTTGAAGAACTTCACCTCACACAATTTACTCTAATGTTTATCGGCCACAACTTCAATTAGAAGTAAGAACTAGCTCCCTCCATGGTCTAGTTAAAGATTTTAGGCTTGATCTTCTTTTAAAAATTTCTTAAGATATTGATGGATGAATTTAGGAGAGTAAGAGGACTTGAAGAGTGTAGAGAATTCTGGAATTTTTTAGAAAATAAGGTCTCAAGTCATGGTCCCTCTATTTATAGTAAGTGGATAATTTCCACCGACTCACAGTCGACGGTAAACTCGACGGTACCGTCGACTTGCACCATCGACTGAAGGTAGCCTCTGATTCTCAGAGGACAACTCGACGGTGTGGAACGACAGATCGTCGATCAGTCAACGGTTCGTTGACCATCTCGTCGAGTTGCACTGCCCAGTGCATTGTTTCATCATCGATTCGATTAACCTCCAGTCCTTCCAATTCTTATTATACACGAACTTAAACCCTTGTTTACCTAAAATCACACTCCCAACAAAAGTTTTAACCCCTCGACAAATACTCGTCATAACTTGCATCTTATGTAAACACCAAAGGCTAACTTTTGGAAGACGAGATGTAACATTCTCCCCCCACCCCCCTTTAAGAACATTCGTCCTCGAATGTTCTAGAGGACATAAGATAAATTTGTTTTTGCACATTCTTTGTGGGAATGATTGGGCGACTTAAAATCATATCATAACATAATAATATTTCTTTATTATTTTGAAAAATTTAAATACAACTCTTACCTTGCAAGCTGTTTTCTTCAGGGGTTACATCATCTCTAACCGGGAACAAATAAGGATATTTCGATCTCATTTCCGCCTCTGCTTCCCATGTCATCTCTTCCTTATCTCTGCTTCTCCACAGAACCTTTACAGAAACTACATCCTTGGTTCTAAGTCTGCGGACCTGTCTGTCTTGGCAACTGGTTCTTCCCCATAGGTTAGGTTCTCGGTGACTTGTATATCATTAACAGGTACGATCCTGGAGGGATTTCCAAAACATTTTCTCAACATAGATACATGGAAGACTAGATGAACTGAGTTTAACTCTGATGGCAACTCCAATTCATACGCTACCCGACCTACTCGTTGAAGGATCTTATAAGGTCCGATGTATCGGGGACTGAGTTTCCCTTTCTTACCAAACCTCATTATTCTCTTCATAGGTGATTTCTTCAGAAACACCCAATCACCTACCTGAAATTCCAGTTCTTGTCGCCGTACATCTGCATAAGATTTCTGACGACCTACATTTTCTTCCATATAGAGCCTCATGCAGAGCCATTTTGATACTAGTATGATAACTGTTATTATAGGCAAACTCTACCAGAGGCAAATGATCATCCCAGCTTCCTTGGAAATCCAATACACAAGCCTGTAACATATCTTCCAAAGTCTGAATAGTTCGCTCAGCTTGTCCGTCTGACTTCGGATAGAGGCGGTGCTAAGACTTACTTGAGTACCAAGACTTTTCGGAAAAGATTTCTAAAATTTTGCCGTAAACTGAGTGCCTCTGTTAGAAATAATAGACACATAGGTACCATGGAGACGCACATGGATACCATGGAGACACACAATCTCCTTGATATATAGCTTGCCATATCCTCAGTAGTATAGGTAGTCCTTACTGGTAGGAAATGGGCTGATTTGGTTAGCCTATCGACGATCACCCAAATAGAATCAAACTTGCGATAAGAACGGGGCAATCCCGTAATGAAATCCATGTTCCCATTTCCAAGTCGGGATCTCCATTTCTTGTAATAAGCCACTGGGTTTCTGGTGTTCAATCTTCACCTGTTGGCAAGTGGGGCATTGAGTTACAAAGCTCGCAATATCTTTCTTCATACCGTTCCACCAACAAAAGCCCTTGAGGTCATGATACATCTTTATAGAGCTGGGATGAATGGAATATCGGGAATAATGGAATTCTGACATAACTCTGTCTCGAAGTCCGGCTACATTTGGAACACACAACCGACCTCGAAGTTTAAGAACTCCATTAGAAGTGAGTTCGAAAGAGGAAATCCGATTCTGTTGAATTCCCTTCTTAATATTGACTAGAACTGGATCTTCATACTGTTGAGCCCTTACTTCCGAGACAAGAGTCGATTGTGAGATATTCTGTAAGGCAACGCCAGTATCTTTTGAATCTAATAAGCGAACTCCTAAATTGGCTAGGTGATGAAGTTCTCTAGTCATCTCCCGCTTTTCAGTTGGCACGTACAATAGGATACCCATCGACTTGCGACTTAGTGCATCTGCAACAACATTTGCTTTGCCAGGATGATATAAAATATTAGCATCTTAATCTTTCAGCAATTCGAGCCATCTTCGTTGCATTAGGTTCAACTCTTTCTGCTTGAATATATATTGAAGACTTCTATGATTTGTATAAATATCAACATGCACTCCATATAAATAGTGTCGCCATATTTTTAGAGCGTAAATTACTGCCGCCAATTCAAGATCATGGGTTGGATACGTTTGCTCATGTTTCCGTAACTGTCTGGAGGCATAAACGATCACCTTACCATTTTGCATTAATACATACCCAAGACCTGTGCATGAAGCGTCACAATAGATAGTGTAACCCTCTGTACCTTCTGGAAGGGTGAGAACAGGAGCGGATGTCAACTTGTCTTTCAATTTCTGGAAACTCTGCTCGCAAGCTTCTGACCATTAACACTTGTTGCCTTTTGAGTAATTTTGTAAGGGGAGCTGCTATAGAAGAAAATCCTTCTACAAATCTCCGATAGTATCCCGTAAGACCCAAGAAACTTCGAACTTCTGAGGCTGTTGTTAGCCTGGGCCAATTCTTAACGGCTTCGATCTTCCGATTATCAACTTGAATACCCTCGTCAGACACAATGTGGCCTAGGAAAGTTACTGAAGTTAGCCAGAATTCACATTTGGAGAATTTTGCATACAGCTTTTGATCTCGTAATGTTTGCAACACCTTCTGAAGATGTTAAGCATATTCTGCTTCAGAACGAGAATATACCATGATATCGTCAATAAATACAATAACAAAGATATCCAAGAAAGGCCGAAATACAGTATTCATTAGTGCTATGAATGCTGCTGGAGCATTTGTTAATCCAAAGGACATAGCTAAGAATTCAAAATGCCCATATGTTGTCCGTGTAAAGTCATTTTTGTAATATCTTCCCCTTTTACACGTAGCTGATAATACCCTGACCTCAAGTCAATCTTCGAGAAAAACGTGGCTCCCTGTAGCTGGTCAAACAAGTCATTAATTCTAGCAATGGATATTTATTCTTGATAGTCACCTTATTTAGTTGCCGGTAGTCAATACACATTTTTAGTGAGCCATCCTTCTTGCGTACAAATAATACCGACGCTCCCCACGAAGAAGTACTGGGCCTGATAAAGCCTTTATCTAGCAAGTCCTGTAACTGCACCTTCAACTTTTGCAATTCGGCGGAGGACATACGATAGGGAGGAATAGAGATGGGCTGAGTGCCTGGATACACATCAATCACAAATTCAATTTCCCTTTCAAGAGGAAGACCTGGTAATTCATCGGGAAATACATCCTGAAATTCATTAACTACTGGAATGGACTGTAAAGTTGGCGGTTCAGCTTCAGTGCTCCTAACTCGAACCAAATGATAAATATAGCCTTTGGAAATCATTTTCCGTGCCTTAAGGTTGGAAATAAACCTACCCTTTGGTCTTTGGAGTATTGCCTCTCCATTGAAGAACTGGTTCCCTTGGAATCTGAAACTTCACAGTTTTGGACCAACATTCGACATTGGTATAGCAAGAAGCGAGCCAATCCATACCCATAATGGCATCGAAGTCCACCATTTCTAATTCTACTAAATCAGTAAGAGTTTCACGGCTACATATAGTAATCACGCACCCACGATAAATTCATCTCGCAATAACAGGCTCCCTAATTGGGGTAGAAACTAAGAAAGGCTTGAACAAGAATTTCGGCTTAATACCAAACTTATCAGCAACATATGGAGTGATATAAGATAGAGTGGAGCCTGGATCAATTAATGCATAAACATCATAAGAACAGATGGATAAGATACCTGTTACAACATCTGGGGACGACTCTAGATTCTGCCGCCCCGTGAGTGCATAAATACGATTCCGACCGCCGCCCGAACCGACATACTCGACCTCCGCCCCTACCCCCACCTCGTGGCCACAAGAAGTTGCTTGCCCAAGAGGGCGCACCAAAGATGAAGAGCCTGCACTAAAGGCTCATTGGCCGAGCTTTCCGGCCACTCGAGTTCGACACTCCCGTGAAACATAACCACAGGACGCCACGAAAGATAGCGCACCCCCATACCCCTCGCAAAGACTGGCCAAAGTGGTTCTTACCGCACTGGTCACAACGGGGCAATGGAGGCCTTGCTTGACTAGATTCTCCCCTATGCCAAGGGCCGGTGCCCTCGAACTCGACCCGGTCCGGGCACAAGCTGATCGATCATAACGCCGCCCCGAAATCGAGAATGACACTAACCACGGGGCGGTCCGATCGTCTGGAAGAATGAGGCCTATAACCACCCTGATAATCGCCTGAATAACCTGCAGACCTTGCGCGCTTATGACGACCCCTATCCGGGTCTTGCTCAGCCCGCGTTTGACGCTTAAGATTCTCCAGATTTTGAGCATATGCCTGAATATAAGCAATATCCATGCCGTCCTGAAGTAAAGCCGTCATATAATCCTTAATCAGGTGGGGCCAAGCCCAGTCACGAATTGATGTACTCTATCTTCCATTTCAACCACAAATGTCGGAGCATATCTGGCCAAAGAATTAAACTTCAAACTATATTCCCGAACACTCATATTATTCTGGCGAAACAATAAAAACTCATCAACCCTGGTCCTACGGATCTCGGCCGGTAAATAATGAGCTAAAAAAGCTCTGGTAAACTTTGACCATACTGCTGGAGGTGCATTCTGCCCTCTCGATTGCCGCCAAGATTCATACCATACTGCTGCCACATCCCACAATCTATAAGAAGCTAACTCTACTAATTCTATATCAGAGGCATGTATTGCCCTCAAAGCGCGGCCCATTCGATCTGCAAAGTTCTGGGGATCATCTTTCGGGTTTGACCCCGTGAAGGCCGGGGGATCCAGATTAAGAAAATCATAAACACGGGAATTAACAGCCCTGTCCGGAAGGCCAGCCTATCACTAAGTCTGAGCGGCTATCAATCTAGTCAATAACTGGACTGTAGCTCGCAAGTCCTCATCTGGAACAGCAGGGGGAGGAGTTGGAAACTGAGGAGCCGGTGAGACTAGAGCCCTACCGTGCTCTTCTTCAACCGGAGAGCTAGAGGTAGCATGCGAGGGAGTGGCGCTCTGAGCCTCGCTATGTCTTAACTCAACTGGAGGTACTCGGCTCGGGCCTTCCCAGTAGTGCCCAATATTTTGCTAACTTTCTTCTTTCTTGAAGGCATTGCTGAAAATTAAACAGGGAAAGGTTAAATAGTTGCATTCTTAACTTGGCTCTATCGCACGATCTAGATTACAAAGAAAAGTGACTTCGTAAATGCCCTATAGCCTCCTGGCTATAGATATGGTGCACGACATACCGATAACTAGGACTCTACTAGACACGGCTCATAGACATCCCTAGGACTGACCTGCTCTGATACCAAGTTTGTCACACCCCGACGAGGGGCATGACGGGCTCCGACCCGTAGGCCGGATATCGCCTGGCGTAACATTTTTCCTGATTATCATATAATATGATTCAAAGGACGCCTGCACGCAGAAAAGGACCAAATACAAAAATATGCAATAATCCAACACACATACAATATACGCGAGCCGGCAAGGCCACTACAACATCATCAGTGTCATGAAGCCGGCAAGGATATCAGGAGAACATCAAAACCAAAACAAGGCCAACAAGGCCAAACATAACATTACTTACCCGACTATGTCTATGAGCCTCTAAGAGTGTACATATAAACTTATATCATACTAACATAAATATACCCAAAAGACAGCAAGTCTGGAGTAGTGGTACTTATACGACATCCCGAAGTCGGAAGTCCTACTACTACGTTTTCTCCAATAATCTGTCAGACTCGCAACACAAAATACAGCGTCCGTCTGCAGACGGGACGCGTAAGCATAAAAGTACTGAGTATGCAAGGCAGAAATCAATAACATGAGTAAGACCGAAATATAAGGAGAATAGAAGTAACCTGAGCCATCTGAGAATGTACAATATGCAATGCATAAGCTTAAAAATCATATGCAAGTATATACATATATACATATATATATATAACTAGTATCATCATCATAGCATACCCGGCCTTTTCAGGACTCGGTGTGTAACATACCAGGCTCTTTCGGGACTCGGTGTGTAACGTACCCGGCCCTTTCGGGACTCGGTGTGAAATACCCAACTGATCAGTGGTTAACAATAGGTGCGTGTCTTACGCCAATAGCGCGGCTCGGTGTAGTAAAATAGGCACACAAATATATATATATATATATATATATATATATATATATATATATATATATATATATATATATATATATATATATATATATATATATACACACATATACAATGTGAGGAGCCAATGAAATAACATCGGGCCTTTCGGAGTGACGTAGGGTCGGTAACCTCCGAAGAATTATGGAATTCGCATCGAGTCCATGGAAATAACTTAATGATTATAAGCATAATAATATTTCAAGAATCCATCAAATAATTAAGGCATTAAAATTTGGAATTTCATAACATAGGAATAGAGTGAGTGTTATGGAACACTCGTGTTCGTGTTATAGTTGGATTCGTGCCAAGGAAAGAGAGAACAAACACTTTACATACCTTTATCCACTGGTCCGCTTATCAAAAGAAATTTCTTATTCTGAAGCTTGCTCGTTCCTTACCCCTACATAGCAATACATATAACCTTAATTAAGCCTTAATTATTCATATATAACTATGCATATAACATATCTTGAGACTATTAGGGGTTAAGGAAATTCCATCCATAACCAACAACTTGACTCCATACAGTATAATCCTTCCTTCACAACTATTTTCACATTTGGGACTTGTTAAGCTTTTACATCAACTCAAAATAAAAATAAAGTGATAATCATACCTTGTACTTGAAGAACTTCACCTCACACAATTTACTCTAATGTTATCGGCCACAACTTCTATTAGAAGTAAGAACTAGCTCCCTCCATGGTCTAGTTAAAGCTTTTAGGCTTGATCTTTTCTTAAAAATTGCTTAAGATATTGATGGATGAATTTAGGATAGTAAGAGGACTTGAAGAGTGTAGAGAATTCTGGAATTTTTTAGAAAATAAGGTCTCAAGTCGTGGTCCCTCTATTTATAGTAAGTGGACAATTTCCACCGACTCACAGTCGACAGTACCGTCGACTGGTCGACGGTCCGTCGACTTGCACTGTCGACTGATGATAGCCTCTGATTCTCAGAGGGCAACTCGACTGTGTGGAACAATGGACCGTCGATCAGTCGACGGTTCGTCGACCATCTCGTCGAGTTGCACTGCCCAGTGCATTGTTTCGTCATCGATTCGATTAACCTCAAGTCCTTCCAATTCTTATTATACACGAACTTAAACCCTTGTTTACCTGAAATCACACTCCCAACAAAAGTTTTAACCTCTCGACAAATACTCGTCATAACTTGCATCTTATGTAAACGCCAAAGGCTAACTTTTGGAAGACGAGATGTAACATCCATAGGTTAGAAATTTTCATGCACGGGGGGGGGGGGGGGCTTAGATTTTGGTGGATGAACCGACACGTCAGTAATGGATTAAATGAGGAAACTCCATCTCAGTCCCTAAACTTCTAGAGTTTCTAATTTACATATAGCACCTAAGTAGATTAAACTGGTTAATCTTTTGGTACTAGATGCGCACGGGCACAATTTGTGTTGCATTATGCTTTCCATTTCAATTTCTACAATAGTATCCTTTTTGACATCAAGTATGCTCTATTAAAGTAAATAGTTATTTGTATCGATTTTCGATGACAATAAATAAAGTATGTGATCAAATAATCTTTACTGTATTGAATGCACATATTTTCTTACATAAGCAACTGTATATTACACTTTCAGGATGAATATTAATGTGACAGTAGGAGCTTTGGTCATATGGTAGAGCAACAAAAAATACACGCACCAAGAAATTCGTCTATAAAGAGATATTAGGTGAGATGCAACAATCATGTATAACATATTATTATCTCTTTATATAAAATAAATATAACTACAAATATTATATAACTAACTTAACTGAATTGTTTGTCTTTGCAAATTCCAGCTTTGAAAGTTATTCAATTCTTTTGAATTCGTCCACGACGTCAGGTAGTAAATTTACTTTTGTCATTTAAATGAATGTTGTATCTATTTCAACGTCAATTGCTATTTCATGTAAGTAGTTATTCTTGTATGTAATTTTTTTTTTGTTGACGAGATAGACACGTGCAAAGCAAGTACGCTAAAACTAGTTTATTTAATAAAGAATGTTTTTTTCTAAATTTTAATTTAAAATAAGTTAACTTAAATTCTTTTATTTCATTCTAACAGACAAAATTTTCTAGTCACAAATGTTTTATCATTTTTAACATCACAAGTTTCAAAAATGTAATAATAACCACACAAATATTTTAGCATCTAAGACTAAAAATTTTAGAAGTACTTGAAATAAATTAATAATCACTTGAATAGAATTATTAGGACCGAATTGTATATTTCAATTGTTATGACTGCACTAAATGGTGGATGTCCACTCAATATACCTACAGCTCCTAAAAAGCCATGCATCAACTTATTGAGGCTTGCAATCAACCAGACAACTGGGGTGCTTTTGCTACTCTCTAAGAACAAGAAGCATTGGGAGATTTAGATTTTGGAGGATAAGATGACACGTCAGCACTGGACTAAATGAGAAAAAGTCATTCTCAGTCCCCTAAACTTCTAATGTTTACATACAGCATATACGTGGATTAAACTAGTTATACAGGTAGGATAGGGGGAGTTTGGAACCAATGGGCCCATTTGGACATGATTTGAAATCAGGTTGATTTGAAGTTGAAATTTTGCTTGGATATGCAATTTAGATTTTTTTTGTTAAGTTTGTACTTTTTCTCATAAACATAAAAATACTGCAATTTGTGAAAACTTTCAACACTTCCCCAACACTTATACAATCTCAAGAAATGAGCAAATCGTAGTTCCTAAACAAGGTAACGGAATATCCTAAGGTGCTACATTAATAAATTACGTATAACCGTATTCCTTTTATAAATAAATGCTCGTGATTACATGTTATTAAAAACTTTGAAATACACATAATTTTACAAAGATCCAGTTTCAAAAAATCAACAATAACCAGTAAAAAATGAAACGAAATCATGGCCTAAAAAAACAGTATCATTTCTACCTATGGCGTAAGGAATCACTACGCTCTAGGGGCCGTTAGTAACGTCTCAGGCCTAACAGCCGTTAGAGTTTCTTTGGCCCCTATAACACAGTAGTTTCCTGTGGTGTATGGGTCAATAATCCACCCTGCATTTTTTTGAAGTTTTCTAAAATTTCATGAGCTATATAATACTTTTTCATCATATTTTTTTATCCAAAAACTCATGCAAAGTCTATTTAGATCGGACTTTGGATGGGTTAAAAATTAATCCAAATCCTAAATTTGAAAGAACATTGCTTTTAATCTACTCTCATATTCATCTATTAATATTTTTCAGTCTCCTTAAAAAATTGAAGCATTGTATTGGGACGGTGAGTTAACAAGGGCAAATCTGTGCATTATAATTGTCCACCAAAGTCCAATGTGAAGTTTTCAACTACATTAAAATACACAACATTGATCACTGTGATATATAAAAGTAAGTTGGTAGGAGAGAGTTTAAATTTCCTGCAATAGGGAGATTCTCATATTCAATTTCACCACAAGGTTCAGCCAATTATGTCGAGTTCAATATCGATGACAAGGAATCTTTGACTGATTTTCTGAGGTCGCTCGATTGATATTAGAGACCAAATCATTCTAAACATGCGTGAAATGTATGTCAACAAGATACAAAGGATTCGTCCTAAAGTCTCGCTTCTTCAGGCTAACACCGATCCCGACATGAATGTTTATGGAGATATTTTTACAGGACAAATATCAATTGAAGCTGTAAGGCCTAATTTGAACCAAACTTACGAAGAAAGTTATGGTGCCGCTACAAATCAACAAACGTATCCACCTGAGTGGTAAAGTCTATTATTATAATTATGTGTAGTATCTTATTTTAAATATTCATATAATAATGTTGTATAATATTTTTAGGGGTTACCGGTTCATAACAATATCAGAAGCTATGGACAAGACTATAATATTCTCCGGGGATCCTCTCAGTTTGTATATTAAGTGATGTATATCTTTTGATGTTTAGTAATTAAAATATTTTACTTTCTGTGTAGGGAAAAATATTACACAAGAATATCCTATGGTTCGTAGTTCTCCCAGCATATTGATGATATTGATCTTATGGATGCACAAAGCGAAGAGTATGATACTGATGAGCCGCATAACTGTCACGACCCGCCAAGGGGGCCATGACGGGTACCCGGAGCTGACTACCGAGCACCATTCATTAGACTATTCATCATACTCAACCTGAACATATATAAACCCCAAAGCTATACATAGATATACGTAAGCTCGTGCGGCTACAAAAATGTACACTGACATCATCATGGGACACAATTTACCCACACGTACGTATCTCCGAGCCTCTACTAGAGACTAGACATAAGGACGGGACAGGACCCCGTCATGCCCAAAATATACATACACAAAAGAATATGATCATAAGTAGCACCTCCGGAATAATGGAGTGCTCCTGTGAATCTGCTGATAAGCTCCTACGGATCCGCACCGTCTCTCTGTCTACCTGTGGGCATGAACACAACGTCCAAAAAGAAAGGACGTCAGTACGAACATTGTACTGAGTATGCAAGGCATGAATAATGATAGCATAATAAAGAAACAATGGAACATGAGCTGAAGATATAGCCTGCTTAACCTTTAAAGGAAAGCACATGTATGCATATCATATATACCATCATCGTTAACCCGCGTCCAAGTAATTATCACACGCCGCCCACTAGTGGTGTCATGTCCGACTCTCTAGGCACGGTGTAATCATATGCATCCCTCCTTTGTGATTACATGTCCGGCCCTCTAGGCACGGTGTAATCGCATGCAGCCCGCCTTCGCGGTGACATGTCCGGCCATCTAGGCACGGTGGAATCGTATCATCATAAACTTGTCATAACTCATACATTAGAATTCAAAGATAATCTATAACTATATCGGGGTGACGTAAGGTCGAGAACCCCCGATTCCATTATGGAGTAATCATAACCATCATACCTCACCTTGAAGGAACTAACATTATAAGGTAGGTCTAGCAACAATGAATAACATTAAAGAATCGTATAAGAATCATTAGCTTCATCGAGATATCATATCGTAAGCTTTAGGATCTTTGGGCTTAGACTCATCATCATCATTATTGGATTCATAACATAGCATAGGCTCTATCTCACAAAAAGCTCTTCATAAACATTGACTCATATTTTCCGGAATGTAAGAAGGTCATGGAAGATAAAGGGAGTCATGTCATGAGAATCATGCCTTAGAAAAGAAGGGACTAGCCTTACATACCTTTTCGTTTAGCTACTTTATCACTCGAACATTCCCCTCCAATATTCACGTTTCTACCTTCAAGAAAGTTCGTACTAATATTAGATAATCGATAACATAAGCATGCTTGAACTAAAGCTAGAGAAAATTGGGCAGCATCTGCTTTGTTTCTACTACTTTCTCCATATCATATAATAACTCCCAATCATCAATAATAACATTCATAATATCATAAGCAACAGCTTTGTCAAGTTCGTCATTATCCAATTCCGCAATTTCCTCTCAAGGTCATCCATAACCATGATCATACTACAACATTACATTTATTCACATATCATGCTTCTCCAACATTCCTAATATTATTTTTAACAAGATTATGCTCATAATATCTCAAGGGTTATGATTCATGTCAACTACTATTCAAGAACACCATAAATTCACATATGAGTTCCATACTCCCCTTTCTCTCATAATCTAAGTCTTTCAACCATCCAATATTCTTAACAACATGAAATGATCATAAAACTCACCTTTGATTATGTAGAAATAAGTTTTGGATGATAATCCTTCACTTGAAGAAAAACCCTAGCTTCAATCCAAAGAGATTTCTTGTCTTGTATGAACCCTAGTGAGCTTCTTGCACTTGATTTCCTTGGTTTGATGAAGTTGATCCTTAATTTCTCTTGGATTCTTGTAGATGAAGTGTGGAGAGAGTTCTAGAGGTTTCTTGAGGTGTGGAGAGTATTGGAGAGAAAATGAGAAATGAGAGAAATAAACTTGGGTCCCTTATTTAAACTTAAAAATCTATCCCGACCAAGTTATACGGGCACACATACAGTCCGTATATGTGACCGTATAATGGTTCCAATGGAGACCCCAATTCTGGGAAAGTTATACGGTCAGATATACGGGCTGTATCTTTTATACGGTCCATATAAAAGACCGTACAATCCACAATTCCCCGAAACTTGTCCTCGTCGACCCGTTTTGCCTCCAATCCTTGTGGAACCTTCTTAATACTTGTTTAACACTTCATTAACAATCTAGGGGGAATTATAACTCTTCTTTAAGACATTATTTAAATCAATCAGTAACTCGGTACTTTGCAAATCCTTTCCGAAACACAACGTATACCTCGCCTTTCTTGACGAACTTTCTTCTCTTGCCTCAAACGTCTTTGGAATCTTAATTAGGACCATTAACTACTGTTTCTTACTTATAGAAACATCATATACTTCTCACCTTGCGTTAGTCTAACTATCATACGACGACATGAAATTTTTCGAGGTGTAACAATAACGCTGAGGTGTCAGGCGATGAAGTATGATAATGATGAGCCACATAATACGGAGGTGTCAGGCGATGAAGTCCTTTTCTCAACCTCTAAAAGTGAGGATGAGGATGTCTTGACTCCTCCACAAAAAGCATTCTCACAGCAAAACTCCGTGCCCCAATCAGAACCAATCCTGGAGTCAACACCTACTCAATTTCATTCTCATAAGATTTCCTTTCTTGATCATTTTCAACATCGGCCTGATGTCTTTGTTTATACTAAGGATAATGATGAAATTCGTCAAGCCGTGTGGATTGAACCACATAATCTTCTAACTGTGAAAGTGGATCTTTAGTCGGGTATGTTTTCACCTCTAAAAAGACATTGCAAAGGGTTGTTAAACTTCAGAGTATCCAGGAGCTCAGGGAGTTCACTAATGATGAATCTGCAGGAGTAGTTCGGTCAGAAATCTGCAGGCGGTGGGAACAAGTGTGTGAATGGATGCTTCGTGGTAAAGAGTGATCTGAAAATATGTGGATAATTAAAAAATACTATGGCAAACACACTTGTGATATAGGTGTACTCGCCCATGATCATTTTAATTTAGATATCAGTATGATTTCTGCTTTTCTTATTTTTTAGATTGAAGCTACCCCTAAGTTCCTGATTAAAGATTACATTGTAATGGTTAAGAAACAATATGGAAAAATCATAAGCAGGAGAAAGAAATATCTCAGGAGCAAGCGGGCTTTCAACAGGGCATATGACAACTAGGAGAGATCTTTTAGCATGCTAACAAGGTACATGGCTGCTCTATAACACTTCAATCTTGGCGCAATTATTGAATGGAAGCTCAACCGGTATCCTGAAGTTGCAAAAGGCATTTAAATTATGTTTTTGGGCATTCAAGCCATGCATCGATGGCTTTGCTCAATGTCCGCCTATAATATCGATAGACAACGCATATGTCTATGGGATATACGAAATCAAGCTATTGATTGCAGTTGTAATAGATGTGAATGCGGCGATATTCCCACTAGCATTTTCCATTGCAACCAATGCGAGCACAGAGACATGGGCCATGTTTTTGGGCCATTTGAAGCAGCACTTTGTGAAGCAACGTTTTGGTATAATCATAATATCTGATAGACATCATGCCATACTAAACGATATGTTTAATTTTCCAGAATGGCATGAGCCATTTGCCTACCATCATTACTGTGTAAGGCATCCGAAGGCAAATTATTAAAAGGCATTTAAAAACGACCTGTTAAACAAATTTTTATGGGTGGATGCAATAGATAATCAAGAGAAGAAATTTCTTGAGCTGATGAAATTGATTAGAAAGACATTTGAAGAAGCCTACAGCTGATTAAGGGCAGTGCTGGTAAAAAAATGGACCTTACACAAGGACGATGGTAGGAGATAAAGGATGCTAACAACAAATATGTCTCAGTAATTTAATGTCACGCCCCTAATCTGGGCTGGGATATAACACGACACTCGGTGCCTAACTGCATGTGATGGTGCGAACCACATGGCTTGTTGAATCAACATGAGACATGTACTGATGTGGAATATAAGTTAAAACGTGAATAGTCTCAGAATAAAACATGTGACATCATAATAATACTGAAAATATTATTTTAAAACATAAGTGCGGAAATAGTCTTGAAATATGATAGTGTAGCCCACAAGGCCGAACATAACTGAATACACAACATGACATGACTGACTAGTCTATGGAACCTCTAACACGAGTATGAAAAACTAAACTATTGCTGGGATAAGGCCCCAGCATACCTGACTATGTAACATGACATGACTGCTGATAAGTAAAGACAACGCCCCAAAAGAAGTGGAGCTCACCAAATAGCTGATATGATGAAGTCCTAATGAGTAGATGTGTCGTCCTGTAAATCAATATCTGCATCATAAAATGCAGGCCTGGGGCAATAGGGACGTAAGTACACTGAATTGTACTTGTATGTAAAGCAACTGAATGAAAAAATAGTAAGTGGGATGCCCGGGGGATGGGAAGCCCAAATCAATAACATGGATACATAAAGTAATCTAAAACTGAAACTGAATCTGTACTGTAAAGTTGTAATTGTAACTGAAACCTGGACATGACTATTATTTTGATCGAATTTTCTATTTCATATTCTTTTTTTTAATGTTAGAAAAAATGGGAATTTTTTTTGTTGCTTGAATATTAACTATGAAGCTGTAAAATGAGTAGATTTTTTAAGTGGGAGAGCTTTAGTATCACCGACAAACTAGAGTTACCACGTGGGTACGTGGATTCTGGTCTCTGTCTCGGTTAGTAAAGCTATCTTATATCTTGACAGGGTATGAATCACAAACTGACATGAAAGGATCCACTCGATGGTCTGAAGGTATCGTCCTAACTAGGCAGAGTGATCCTTACCCTATGTTGGCATATGTAGTTTCAGGTGTCTGAACCTTCTCGGTAAACCTATGCTACTCCCAAAAATATTGAACATTTACATAGTTAGCTTAAAAGCTCATAAATTTCATATACATGGTTTATAAGTAGTTTTACATGGAAATATATATAAATATATGTATATAATATCCGAGACATGAAAACATGTAAAAAATTCATAGAATGGAGTAATCTGAATTCACAACTAATATCTGAGAGCTCATGGAAAAGATGACACAAGCATACATGGATTATAGATAGGTTCATGATAATCATAATGATATACATGAATACAAATATCTGGAACATGAATGAGCTTAACAATACATATATATAATTAACTGACTTGCATCTGAGTTTTATCATGAACTGAGACATAATTCTCTAATCATGAGGAGAAATAGGGTTTCATGAATTAACGTGGATTGGAGAAGAAGAAAAATATTGCCACACGTAGATAGAATACCTACATACCTTAATTTCTCCAAAACATCCAAAGAAGAATCCCAAAAATCTAATCTTGAATCCTTGAGAAAGGTTTTCTTGAAAACCCTAGATCTATAGCATAGGATTTCGCTTAATTCATGTCTAATCGCTAGAATTATTTAGAAATACATAGAAGAACATTACCTTGATGGGAGGAGAGAAAATTTGTGGTAGGGTGTCACGACCCAACCTGAGGGCCGCGACGAGCACCCGGTGCTAGCCCACCCGGGCACCCCTCAACATACTTATACATCGTATTCTAAGTGAGCCACATAATTATATCACGCTTTTCATTTATTATCATTCTAATCTCATTGGGCAACAACATATCCATATCATCAATAGCATCTATGCCCATATAATGTACATAAGCCGACAAGCCGATCAAAGCAACATCCCGAAATATAGGCCGACAAGGCCGAACATATCTAACCATATACACAATGTCTACGAGCCTCTAAGAAGGGTACATCATGTCATAACATATGGGCGGGACAGGACCCCACCGTGCCCATAAATATGTACACAAAAGAATCTATACCAAAAGCCGTAGCTCCCATGGCGGAGCTCGCTATGTAGTCCCCGAGAAAAATACGTCCACGGATCGAGTCTCGTCTCCCCCGGCCACTCGCGCGGCATGACACAAACGCGTCCACAAACAAAAGGACGTCGCACGAAGAATGTACCGAGTATGTAAAGCATGATCAATCTCAACATAAGCATAATGAATAACATATGAAACAACATAAGTCGGGGGACAATAAGATCATCATCATAACACACTCCGCCCTTCTCATAGGACGTTCCATTTCTATTGCGTATTCGCGTACATACTTTTATATTCTTGCTCATTTACCTTTCGTATCTATCTTCACACTCATATTCATATCTCCTTTCATACTCATGCTCATATCATGCACATTGCATATTCATAGCCCTTACTTGGCACTTACATAGTCTTAACCTATTCGTACTTTAATGGATGTCATACACCTAGCATAATCGTGCTCATATAGATGTCATATACATAGCATAATCGTACTCATATAGATGTCATATACATAGCATAATATATAGCATACCCGATCACGAAGGTTCGGTGTTTCACGTACCTGGCCCTACCAAGGCTCAGTGTTGTTCGTACCCAACTGCAGTGGTGTGCGCGCATCGTTATATAGATATACATATATACATACTTACTATATTCTACCCGGCCATATAATCTCTGTTACAATAGCTTTCTCATGGCACACACATACATATTCCTTATATTCTACCCGGCCATATAAGCTCGGTGTTTACAATGGCCTCTCATGGGCATACATACATATAAGCTCATATCTATCTTTAGCCTTTTTACTATCGTCATTCGTCACCTTCTATCCGTAGAGTATCACTCGTCGCATAAGGGACTTAGTACAATCATCCCATTGAGCATCATAAGCTTAATAGCTTCTCAAGCTAGGATTATTAGAGAGTATCATGAACTCATAAGAAGATGAACATTTGGCCAAAGAACCATGCCTTACGAAAGAAGTGGTTAGCCTTACATAACTTCTCGTGCCACTATTCTATCACTTGTACGTGCTTCTTTTCAAAGCTCACGTTCTACCTTCATCAAGCGCATACTCATATTAGATGATAGGTAGCTTTAGCATTCATAACTAATTCTAGAGAAATTGGAAAGATTCCTTTATTTATACTACTTCTCGTATTACATATCAACTCCCAAACATCAACAATAACATTCACAATATCATCACAATAGCCTTTAGTCATCTACATTACCCTTACTTCACAATTCACTTCAATTTTTCCACATTTATAGTCATAACTCGACAACACATTAATTCACATACAATGTCGATTTCCATACTCTCAATATCATTTATAACGTGATCATATTCATAACGTATCGAGAATCATAACTTATTCCAAACATTCATTCAAAAGTGATACTATTCACCCATTCATGACCCATTTCTTATATTCCTACGTAATCCAAGTGTTTCATCTTCCACATACTTTAAACAACATGGAAACATCATAAAACTTACCTTAGATGGCATGGGATTGAACCTCGGGTGCAAATATCTCACTTGAGTAAAACCCTAGATTTTTCCCTCACTTGGATTCTTCCTTTGGATGAACTCTAATGGGTTTCTTATACTTGATCCACTTGGTTTGATGAAGTTGAGAACTAATTCACTTGAAAACTTGTGGGAGAAATGTGGAGAGATGTTTTAGAGAGAAGGGGAGTGAAATGAAAATGAAATGAAATAAAACTTGATCCCTCATTAAATACATGAATTTGTCCCGACCAGAATATATGGACCAACATACGGTCCGTATAATTTTCACGGGCCGTATGTCCGGACCGTATAGTTGGTCCAAAGGAGGAATGCCATTCTCGGGCTAAACCTACGGCCGGACATACGGTCCGTGTATTTTATACGGCCGTATGTCCGGCCGTATAATGCCCAAAGGGTTCGATCTTGTTTTTATCGACTCGTTTGATCTCCAATCCTTATGGAACCTTCTTGGCACTTGTCCAACACCTCAATACCAATCTAAGGGACGTTATAACTCTTCTTCATAATCTCTTTAAGTCACCATAAACTCGTTACTCATAGATTCCTTCCGATACTTGTCGTAAGCTTTGCCTTCTCTTGGCAATCTTTCTCGTCTAACATCGAATGTCTTTGAAATCTTACTTAAGGTCATTAAACGCTACTTCTTACTTATCGAGACACCATATACTTAGTGTTCTTCATTATCTTATTCACTGAGCATCAACAAAAAATTTTCCCAGGTGTAACATAGGGTTTGAAGAAGTGAAGAATAAAATGAAAAATCAGGAAACAACACACTTAAAAAGGTTGTAGGGATCGCATGACGTGGAGTGTGTGCCTAACAGCGTGCACTACCTTGCTTGTGCATGTGTGCGTATATGCTCATGCACGTAATGGGCCTCACTTTTCTGCCCGGATGCACACGACATGGCTCTGGGAAGCCAATTTGCTCTCGTCGCGGGCTCGTGGACGAGCACCATTGACAACTCTTTAGTAAAACGTACATAACTTCTTGTACAAAGATCTATTTGACCTGATCCTTATATTGATGGAAAGGTATTTCAAAGGCTACAACTTTCATCAATAAAGCTTTCCTAATTTCCCAATTAGTAAGGGGTTAGAGTAGTCTCTTGAAGCAAGCCCTTATGCAAATTCACTTGAAAACATGGTTTGTAGTGTAGCTTCCAACTCTAATTTGCCCAAATAGTCTTCTTATACCTTTTATAGGTTTCAAAACACTTCCTATACCTCCCATATTGGTGCCATTATACCCTCATCTTACGGTTATACCTTAGCCTGAAAGTACGGGGTGTTACATTATCTCCCCTTTGGGATCATTCGTTCTCGAATGATGGTCGTGGCTTGAAGTGGGGCTTACTCTGGAATTCTACAGAAAGTTTGGCAGAGTTTCCTTTGTAGATAGGACTATTCCAGCATTTTTCAAACAGATGCCAGCTAACCAGAGCACAACAAAAGCTTCACAGGGTATCATAATACGCATGACATGACATTACAGAGTAAATGAAACATGGACGTGAGTAACATGAATACTGAACTGGCATGAATACATAAATACTACCTATCATGAATACCAGTCTGACATGAACACAAGGATATTAAACTGAATGAGTAAATGATTAGTATACATGGGGCTTGGAAAAGAATTCGCAGGCACGAATGACATGTGTACTGGAACATGAGAATAAACGTGACTTGATTACATAGATGCGAGGAGCATGAAATGGAAAATGAATAATAATGTATTGACATAAATACCTAAATATTGGCTGACATGGATACATGAATGCTGATTGACATGAGATCTGAATAAGTGAAAGCATGGATATATAACATAAGATCTGAATACCAAAAACATGAATATTACAACAGGAGAATATGAATGCTGAGCGGAGATGGGATCTGAACACTGAACTGACATGAGATCTGAATACTATGGGTAATTACCTTAGACATTTTCTGCTCCAACGATAAGTGCAGATATTTGGACTTCATGTCCTCTTCGGCTTCCAATGTAGCCTCTTCCACATTCTGGTTCCTTTATAGAACTTTCACTTAAGCGACTTCCTTAGTCCTCAACTTGTGAACTCGACGATCAAGAATGGTCACTGGAATCTTTTCGCAAGACAGGCTAACTTTAATTGCTTTGTTTTCTGTAGGAACAACTAGGACTCCATGAATTTTTTCTACATGGTCACATGAAATACTGGGTTTACAACAACTAACCTTAGTGGTAACTCCAGCTCACAAGCCACTTGACCAACTCTTCGCAGTATCCTGTATGGTCCAACATATCGGGGACTGAGCTTCCCTTTCTTCTCAAATCTCATAACGCCCTTCATAGGCGAGACTTTCAAGAACACCCAATTAAGAACATGGAATTCTAAATCTCTGCGTTGCATACCCAAATAGGACTTCTGGTGACTCTGAATCATTTTAAAATGCTCCTGAATCAACTTGACTTTCTTAATAGTCTGGTGGACCAAATTCGATCTCAAAAATTCTGTTTTGCCAATTTCAAACCAACCAATAGGTGATCTACACCTTTGCCCATACAAGAATTCAAACAGTGCCATATTGATGCAAGCATGATATCTATTACAATAAGCAAACTCAATGAGAGACAAATAATCATCCCAATTACCTTTAACATCTAGAATACATGCCCTCAACATATCCTCAAGTGCCTAAATAGTGCGTTCTGCTCGACCATCTATCTAAGGATGAAAATTTGTGTTGAGATGGTACCCAATCCCTTCTTAATTAACTTTAAAACAAAAAATTTATTGTGAAATGGGAACCTAGATCTGATCTAATGGACACTGGAGTCTCATCGAATCTGGAACTTTACTGAACATATAACTTGGCATAATCTTCTGTTGAATCGGCTTTTGCTTGCTGCCAATATTGACACTTAGCCATGAAATATGCTACATTTTTCTTTATGTCATCCCTCCAATAAACCTCCTTAAGGTCATGATACATTTTTGTGGAGCTTAGGTAGGTAGAATATCTGAAATTGTGCGTCTCTTCTATAATCCTCTCTTTACATCTATCTATATCTGGGATGCATAATTTTCCTTGGTAGCTTAGAGTATCATCATTTTCCCCTTGTTTGAAAGTCGTGAATTTATGTCTGTGAATCCATTCCTTTAGCCGCAATAGATAGGTATCATGAAGCTGTTTTCGTCTTTTGCTTAGGTATTAAGAAGGATTTGGCTCTATTCTGTCAACAACTCTACCATCTTCGGGGTCCAAAAGTTGAACTCTTAGGTTTGCTAAATGATGAACTTCTCTCACCATGATTCTCTTGTCTTCCTTAACATGAGCTAAACTATCACGACCCAAACCGATGAGTCGTGACGAGTGTCCACTCTAGCAACCAAACACCCCTATACTCATATCTGAATCTTACTTAACATCAAGGGCCCACAAGTGACTTAAACTGGTCTCATACTGCCTCATAAATAGGTGACATCATGAACTCGTACAACCCGTATATACATAGACATCGAAAAGAACGGTGCAACCAGGATGCTATATACTGTACACAAAAGAATAGAGGCCGACAAGGATACATTATCTGACTAATACATACAACTGTCTACAGACCTCTAATGGAATGAAAGTTGTCGAAAGGATGGGACAGGGCCCCGTCATACCCATATGCATGTACATCTCAAAATACTAGCATACCAAAATAGACTGCAGCTTCGGATCAATAGAGCGCACTGACCACTGCTGGATAGGAGTCCTAGTAAGCTAGACCACCTGTCGGTCTACCTGAACCTGTGGGCATGAACGCACGGCCCCGAAAGTGACAGTGAGCCAACATTTGATAATGTACCGAGTATGAAAGACATAAGAACAACATGTATATATAAGAGTCGTGAATAAGATCCGAACTCATAAGTCGAAACGCCTATCCGCATGTACTTGTATGAACTAGTATCCGCGTGTATCCGCATAAACCGTATAACCGACAATGCCTCGGCGCGGGCGCATAATATGCATGCTCATGTCTATCATTGTAGGTTATATATATATATATATATATATATATATGCGTATATAACGCCTGTCAAGCCTCTATGGCATCCCATCATATCATATGGGCCTCTCTGCGGCCATCATCATATACATTGCTGTGGTACGTGCAGCCCGATCCTTATATCATCATCATGGTGCACCAGCTGATCAGGTGGTAATGCGTATATAACGCCTATTCATTTCCCCATACCCCATATACATATAATACTTGCGTGTATAATGCCTTCTGGTCATGAGTCAATATGCATATATATGGATGTATGTAATGCATGAATAACTGTATACATAGAACTGGACCCATGAACAGAAGGAACAATCATAAATGGGGTACATGAACATCAAAAACTGAAGTACTCCTAATACTTCTAAGAGCAGAGTAATATGGAAGCTCGCTTACTCGTCTGTTGATTCATACCATAAGGTCATGCCAAAAGAAAGAAAGGATAGCCTTAACATACCTTGAAGTATATCCAATCGTCCAACTTCTACCTCTCGAACTTGTAAGTCTACAATTAAGATAACATAGGCCTTAATTAGACTATTTACCTCGCTTACTAACCATCTTTAGATACATATAGAGCTTAACGAATTATAGACAATATTTTCCTCGTAAGCTCAACAACCCTTCGACTTCCCATTCGATCTAACATCAACCACCATACCCACAGCAACAATGACAACACTTATATATCAAAATATACTCAAATCCATTCCCACTCATCTAAAAAAAAAATAGCCCCAAATCACCATCTTGCCCTTCATCAACTTACCACTTCCATAAGTATCCTTTCTTCACTTAAAACCGCTTAAACTCTTGATAATTAACTTAAATACAAGGGTAGAAATCATTTACGTACCTTGAGGTGTCTAAGATTCCAAGGATCAACTTCAACTTCAACTTCCTAAGCTCTACAACTTTGAAGAAACCCTAGAAACAACCTTCCTTTCCACAAGCTCGGGTTTACGGGGCTCGGATCTTGCCGAATCATCACTATAATGATAGAAAAAGTTGGGAATAAATATACTAGGATTTTTCCCTGACTTCAAAGAGAGAAAATGAGAATTAAAGTCGTGGATCACATAGTTATACTCGAAATTAAAAAATCCCAGCGGTACGGTTCGACGAGCGGGTTGACGACCCGTCGACGTGTTGACGGTCCATCGACTTGCCCGTCGACCTACGCCTGCAGATTTCAAGGCTACGGAACCCTATCGACACTGCACAATGATGGTCCGTCGACCATGTTAATGGCCCGTCAATGATGACTGGTGTCTGCAGATTTCTCAGATTCAGCTCAGGTCGTGTCGATTTAGAGAACCTTTTCTTCTGTATGAATCGATATTATTCCATTCCAAATCCTTCCCGATACCTCCCAAGGAAAATCTCGAATTTGGATCCCAAATTGACGGGTTGATTCGTTCAACGTCTAATCCTGTAAATTACCAAGGATAGCTGCTGGTACCCTTGTACACGGGGTAAGACACTTTCTATCTCCAAAACTCGGACACAAGCCTCAACTCCCAAGGCATACCCGGCTATGAAACCATAGGTTTTTACTATGACGAGAATAAGAGGCGGAACATAAACTCCCCATACTTGATTTCTTTCTGAGACACTTGCTAAAATACTCATATTATTGTTGTGTGCTAAGTCCTTGACCAACATCCTGAAGATTAGAGTCTCATGCAATGGCGCCGCCCTTGTGACACATAACTGGGCATGATCTTATAACTTTTCTATGATTTCTTAATCGATAATAATTGATCTTGTCACAAGTCGATCGATGATCATTCTACTCACTTCATGTTTCTTGTACATATGAGGCACATTCCTTATGGAGACTATCTCATTATGCCCTCATTACTTAGCTGAGGTTCTTCATATCTCATGCTAACCCTTTGGGTTTTTAAATATTAAACTAGACTTCTGACGATGTGCCCATCTCTCCCTCATACCAAAGGTTACGGTCTTATACTTGCGAATCCTTCTCTCTTGTTGGGATCTAACCAATCTTCCTTACCTTCTGCAACTTTTTGCACTTTACGTCACTGACCACTCATCTTTTGACTCACTTCTGAGCAATTTCCCTTACTAGGAGAAACTAAATTACTTACATGGACAGGAAATTAATGTATTTTTAACTGGCATACTCTGTCTTAATGAATTAACTTTTCTCTCACTGACAGTCTTAGGGAAAACCCCTTTTTGGTAAGTCTTACAGACTATTCTTCTGTAGTTTTCTCTCTCACTGCTTAGTTGATTACTTCTTCCACTGTCACTATACTTCGAGTTTAACTTCAACTCTTTGGGTTCTAACACACAGTAGGTGCATTCAAACTGTTACTCACTCTCTAGTGTTAACCTGACTGAGGAAATCAAATCGTACCTCCACTAGCCTTGCTGAAATTACTAATTCACTATATCTACTCAAAAGTAACTTACTATTCTTCTACTATTCATATGCTAGCATCATGTTCATTTATTCTGCTCTGAATAACTAAAATGAAGCATAAGGTTGTTTCTGACTTCTCTCATCATTCAACCCTATTCTACTATCGTACGCTATCCTTTTTGTTTTGAGCTGAAGACATGGATCACACCTAGGGCATATTTCACCTGTCTTAAATGAAAAATTGGAATACCTAACCTCAAACTTTCTATACACTTCAAAATCATGTCAGATTGTACATATCTGAGGTAAACACTTAATCACATAATCCAAAAGGGAATTGTCACATCAGCTTCTTGTAGTAACTTACTAACGTAGTATTTTTTAGTTCTAATCTAAATAAAATTGGACAAACTTAAAATAAATTATTCCCTGAAATTCAATAGAACACGTTACTCTACCTGTTCTATCTAACGTCTTGCAAAATTTAATCAACAGATAAGTAAAAGACACACGATATTTACGTAGAAACAACCCGGCTCATAAGGGCGATAAAAATGACGACCTACAGACCTGTGGGATTTACCTCAACAACTCCACTACAACTGTGAGCCAACTGCAAGTTAAGTTACAAACTCTGCAACCTAATTCCTACCTCAGCCTTGCTACCCAAACTCTGAAAGCTATCTTCAAGTAGTAAACACCTACTCGAATTTACAATATTTTGTATCTATTTTTGTGCTTCTTAATAAGCTGATAAAGATATATCTCGATAGAACAAATCTAATACAAGATTATAGACTTAAGAACTGGAAAACATTATTCAGTAGAACAACTCCTTCAATCCGTCTTCTTGCACTAGGGACGCAACCCTGGATTCTTGAATATTCTTGATATGTCTTCTGATAGCTAAAAATTCTGAATTCTCTCTTTGTGGGTGCGCAAACTTCTTCTTGGTAAGACCTGGGTATTTATAACAATCATAGCTCCGCAGGTCGGTGTCAAAACCTTTTCCTTGTTGGACCATAATACGCAATAAGATTGTATCTTGTACTTGGATTCTTGCCTTGTTGAGTTAGCTTCTTTTCCTTGTAGAAGGCTTACTAATATCGACAAATATGGCAAGGAATCTTTCATACTTGACTGCCAAGTCTTTACCATAATTCTTCTACAAATCCTTGTTGCTGCAGGATTTGTTTGGAACATGTTCACGAACCTGTTTCATCCATATGGTTCTTCCATCTATGCATATCTGCATTGTTGAGCTGGAACATGTTCATATACCTATTCCACTAATCTCTTTCATTCTGCATCTTCCTTTGAAATGTTTCGGAGATATTGTCAGGAACATGTTGTCAGACCTGTTTCATATAGCTGTATAGCTCTGTGTCTGTATTCTTCTTCTTCTTCAGATTTATTCCATGCCTAAATAAGTCATGTCTTCAACCTTGTCGCACTCTGTGACTCTGATTATATCATTGGAACATGTTTGCAGACCTAGTTCATATGCTTTGTCTGCAACTGGTTCATATGCTTTGTCTGCAGCTCTCTTTACTTGAACAAAATACTTATGAGTCATCTTCACCTTTCTCATTCATGATCTTTGTGAGAAAATACGGGAAAAAATATTATTATTGAATTGTGTATCTACATTACTACATTGAGCCCTATTTATAGACACTATACCCTAATCCTTTTCCATGTAGAATACTATATACAAATCCTATTCCTATTCCTATTCTTATTCTAACGCTCCCCCTCAAGCTGGTGCATACAAGTCATATGTACCGAGGTTGTTACAGATGTATCTAATATGAGGACGACTGAGTGCCTTGGTGAAAATATCCGCAAGCTGATCACTCGACTTCACAAATTTAGTAACAATGTCTCCATAGAGCATCTTTTCCTTGACAAAGTGACAGTGAATCTCAATGTGCTTAGTCCTCTCATGAAATACCAGATTTGATGCGATATAAAGGGCCACTTTGTTATCACAAACAAGTTTCATTTGACTGATTTCTCCAAGTTTTAGTTCTCTGAGCAATTGCTTAATCCAAACTAGTTCACAAGTTGCTACAGCCATTGCTCAATATTCTGATTCAGCACTAGACCGAGCAATGGCACTCTGTTCATACTCCTCCAGGACACCAAATTACCTCATATTAACACATAATATCCGAATGTAGAATGTCTATCAGAGGGTGATGCATAATCAGCATTTGTATATCCAACGTTCTGCTCATGGCCTCGATCTTCGAAAAGCAATCCTTTACTTAGAGCTGACTTAATATATCGCAAAATGTGGACAATTGCATCCCAATGACTATCACAGGGATAATCCATAAACTGACAAACAACACTCATAGGAAACGAAATGTCAGGTCTAGTCACTATGAGATAATTCAACTTACCAACTAGCAGCCTATATCTTCCAGGATCACTGAGTGGCTCCCACTATCCTGGCAGGAGTTTAGCATTCGGATCCAAAGGAGTGTCAGGGGGTCTACATCCCATCATTCCTATCCCTTCAAGAATGTCTAAGGCATACTTACGTTGCGAAATAACAATACCTGATGTGGATTGGGCAACCTCAACACCTAAAAAATACTTCAATCTGCCAAGATCTTTAGTCTGAAAATACTGAAAGAGATGTTGCTTTAAATTAGTGATACCATCTTGATCATTTCCAGTTATAACGATATCGTCAACATAAACCACCAAATAAATACTCAAATCTGGAGTAGAATGTCGATAAAACATAGAATGATCTGCTTCACTACAAGTCATGCCCTCCTGAATTACTGTGCTGAATTTACCAAACCAGGCTCAAGGAGACTGGTTCAGACCATAAAGTGACCGACGCAATCGACACACCGTATCAGACTCCCTCTTAGCTACAAAACCAGGTGGTTGCTCCATATAAACTTCCTCCTTAAGATCACCATGGAGAAAAGCATGCTTAATGTCCAACTAATAAAGAGGCCAATGACGGACATCAGCCATGAATAGAAAAAGACGGACATATGCTATTTTAGCCACGGGGGAAAATGTATCACTGTAATCAGTCCCAAATATCTGTGTATACGCCTTTACAATAAGGTGAGCCTTAAGCCGATCAACTTGGCCTTCCGGACCAACTTTGACTGCATAAATTCAACGACAACAAATAGTAGATTTACCTGAAGGAAAAGGAACAAGCTCCCAAGTACCACTTTTGTGTAAAGCAGACATCTAGTCAATCATAACCTATCACTATCCGGGATGAGGAAGGGCTTCACCTGTAGACTTAGGAATGGGGTAGAGGACAATGATGATACAAAGTCATAATGGGATGATGATAAACGATGATAACTTAAAAGGGTATAATATGAGTTAGTATTACGAGTGGACCGTTTACCTTTCTGAAGAGCAATCAACTAATCAGGAGGAGACAAGTCCGTAGTAGGTGTAGGTTCAAACGCATGACAAAAATCATTTGGACCTGATGTTGGGTCTGATGCTAGACGTTGTCGATGATGATAAGTCAGAAGTGGTGGCACTGTGACTAGAGATGTAGAAGTAACTGTAGATTCATCAAAGTTCGGTGTAAGTAAAACCTGAGGTATAGGTAAGACCTCAGAGATATCAGGATAAGGTAAGGATACCTAAAGTAGGGTTGAGACTCAAAAAATGTGGATTGGCAGACATAAGATATCAACAGAGATCAGGTGAGAAGCAACGATACCCCTTTTGAACCCGAGAATAACTAAGAAAGACACATTTAAGAGAGCGAGGAGCTAATTTCTCTGTCCCCGGAGCTAGGTTATGCACAAAACATGGGCTCCCAAAAATACGAGGAGGACGAGAGTACAGATATGACCGAGGATATACTATGGAACATGAAATCTGATTCCGAATAGAAGATAAGGGCATTCGATTAATTAAATGGCAAGACGTGAGGACTGCATCACCCCAAAAACTCAACAGAACATGGGATTCAATGAGTAGAGTACGAGAAATCTCAATGAGATGCCTATTCTTCCTTTCTGCTACCCCATTCTGCTGAGGGGGTGTAGGGACAAGATGTTTAATGAATAATTCCTTGTTGAGTCATAAACTGCTGATACTGGGAGGAATTATATTCTAAGGCATTATCACTATGAAAATTACGAATAGAAAGACTAAATTGATTTTATATTTCAGCACAAAAACTCATGAATATAGAGAATAACTCATAACGATCTTTCATTACGAATAGCCAAGTACATCCGGAAAAATCGTCAATGAAACTAACAAAATAATGAAGTCCTAAAGGTCAACTGACTCTACTAGGACCCTAAATATCAGAATGAACTATTGAAAAAATAGACTTTGCACGACTCTCAGCACTACGTAAAAAGGTAGTGCGAGAGTGTTTCCTAAGTTGACATGACTCACAATCTAATTTGGACAGACTAGACAAACTAGGCACCATCTTTTGTAGCTGGAACAGACTCGGATGTCCCAATTGTTTATGGATCAAGTCTGGAGGATCTGTAATAGAGCATGTTGTCGAGGAATTAGGAGAGGTAAGTATTAGATAGTAGAGGCCTTGTGATTCATATCCTGCACCAATCACCTGTCCAGTATTGCGGCTCTGCATAACAAAAGAATCATCAAGAAATATTATGGCACAATTTAGGGCACGTGTCAAACAAATGACAGATGTAAGATTAAAAGGACAACTAGGGACATAAAGAATAGAGTTTAGAGTGATAGAAGATAGGGAATTAGCTTGTCCAACCCCTTTTGATTTTGTTTGGATCCTATTGGCTAAAGTAACAGAAGGAAGAGACTATGAATAAATAATATTTGATAAAAGTGATTTGTTACCAGAAATATGATCAGAAGCGCCTGAGTCAACTGTTAAGCCTTGTGGTTTTATACATTTAGAATCATCGTATGTAAGCTATCTTAGTTTGGATACGAGGATTTGTCTTCAGAGATTATATGAGATTGGACATGCCTAACTTATGCTTAAAGGTGTTTAAGTTCATGTTTGGTAAGCTACGGGAGGACTACAGAGTAAATGAATCAAAGCGGAAAGGTTCGTTAAAAGTTATTTCTGGAAAATATAGGATATGAGCTATATAAGTGAGATATGGTCGGCCAGAAAGTTGGCCGTATAATGCTATACGGCCAAGTATACGGCCAGTATAATGTAACGTCGGTGGAATTTTCCAAATTTTAAGTATGACGACCCCTCTTCATTTTAAACATAACCCTAAGTTCAAGAAAGCTCTAGAGACTTCTCCAAACATATTCAAACACATCCCCAAGCCAAAATCAAAGATCAAGGTGAAGATTGAAGTGTTTAGGGTTTCCAAGTGAGGTTTACACTTGTCTCCTCTTCTTGAAGATGCTTGGGTGAGTATTTTTAAGGTGGAGTAACCTTAGAATTAAGTGTTCTTGAATTTGGAGGTAAGATTTCATCTTAGTTTCATACTTATGATCTTATTTGGTAATTATGCTAAGACTTGAGCAAAAGAAATTGGAGAAAGGGTCATAAGGTGTTGTGTTGAATGTGTTGTTATGGATTGATTATGATAAGAAGTTCTGGGGCTGAATTGAGTATAATTTGATTATAATCTTTTGATTATGATATTGTTGATGTTTTATTGTGGTTTTGGGAGCTATTTTGGAGTTGGTGCAAGTAGATGATACTGAGAAAATGTTGTCCAATTTTCATCAGCTTACCAATTAATTTAGTTTGACCTCGTGAGAGTTTCAATGACTTAACCTTAATATGAATCATTTTGAATGTAGATTTGTGAGCTCGAGAGGATAGGCGTTGAGTAGTTAAGGAGACAACAAGGTATGTTAAAGTTGTCCATTTCTTTCTTATGGCATGATCATATTGACACAAAACTCATATAAATGATATCCATTGTGTCCCTATTCCTAGAAATACTAGAAGTTCATGTTTCTTGATGTTCTTATGATGTTATTAATCGAGGTCTCATGATTATGGATCTTTTCATATGATTATTGATATTGGTTATTGTTGTTAATCTCATCTTATGATTATTGTTCCTTCAAGGTGAGATATGTCGATGATGATAGCTCCATAATAGTAATCGGAGGTTGCCGATCTTATGTCAATCGGATAGAGTCATAACATTTCCTTGGGCTCTCATGCATGCTTATATACATATATATACATAATACTGTACCTGGCCATAATATATATATGAAAAATGTTTTTTTTAAAGGAAAGCATGCATGAAATCCGCCTTAAGAGGCATTTCAGATGTACATGTTATTTCTTTTATCTCATGTTACTTGCGTATCTTTCTTATGTTGTTATTCATGACTTACATACTCAGTACATTATTCGTACTAACGTCCTTTTGTGTGTGGACATTGCATTCATGCCAGCAGGTAGATAGGGAGACGGATCAGACCCTAAGGCTGCTTCCTCGGCGTTTGTACAGGACCACTCCACTTGTTCCAGTGCTGCAGTTCAGTTGGTATGAATTTTTTTTTGTATATATGGGCATGGAGGGGTCCTGTCCCGTCCTTATTATGTTATGCACTCCATGTAGAGGCTTGTAGACAGATACGTAAAGTTAGATGTTCTGTGACCTTCTCGGTCCATATTTTGTCATATCATTTTGAGAGCCTTGTCGGCTTGTATATATGGGCACAGTTGATGGCGTGTATATATATGTATATATCTCTTAGGCTTATGTACCTTACAGTTTATGATGATATCTATTAACTAGTATTGTGGCCCACTCAGGTATGATGATGAGATGCATGTATGTCATGTGGTAATCGGTAGGTTAGCTCGGGTGCCGGTCATGGCCCTCCGGGTGGGTTGTGACATCAATGACCCACGATGGAGGGATACTAGACTGTGAAAAACAAGCGAAGGAATTACCAACAATAGAAGTATTAGGCTGAGAATCCGTGGCTACTTGTGAAAATGTCTGCGTACTTGCTCGATACTGAAGGTACTCATTATATTCAACTTCATATAAAAGCCTCGGATTTCCTGTAGTGTCAATCTGAGCAACACGACCATTGTTGGGTGGTTGACCATGCAAAGCACGACATACGTCACAGGTGTGTCCAAACTTATGACAAAACTACACTGAACATCATTGGGTAGTGGACCATGTAGAGCATGCCATACGTCGCGAGTGTATCCAAACTTATGACAATAACTACACTTAGTTTGAGATTTTCCAAAGCGACCTCCTCCTCGTCGATTATCCATAGATTGAGATGTTCGATTCTCTATGGTTTGAGATGCGAGAATAGAGGAGTCAACGGTTGGTGATGAAACCACTGTGTGATTAGGAGGCGCATCAAGACAAAGCAAACGAGAAAATAGTTCATCAATTGTAGGAACTGTAGGACTAGACAAAATTTGATTGCGCACCGAATCAAGGTCAGTAGGAAGTCCAAAAAGTGTAAGAACTAGAAACAACATCTGTCTTTTCTCCTGTTGTTTTTCAACGTTCGTATTGACTGGCATCAATTGCTTAAATTCCTCTATGACTGCATGTACCTGTCCCAAGTAAGTAGATATATCTGATTCCTATTTCTTTAAATTGGTCATCCGAGATATCACATCATAAAATCGAGATATGTCATTAGTGTATAAAGCGCGAGCCTTTTTCCAAACTGAATAATATGTTTGGAAGCAACGGAACAAGGTCATCAACTTGGGATCAATAGATCGTCACAAAAGGATACATAATTGAGCGTCAACCTTCCCCCACTGTGCTTTGGCCTTTCCATATGTCTCACTAGCCTTTTCCTTTTTGTCAACCACAATAGCCTTTTGCGTTAACTGATCTTGAACACCTCGACCCTTGCACCACAACTCAACCTAGGAGGCCCAAGCTAAATAGTTTAACTTCCCATTAACGGTTCGAAAGTAATCATAGGGCTTGAAGTTCTGATTCTCGTGTTTTTGGAGCCAAAAATATCATATTTGAGAGACATGGCTCAAAACTTCAAGAAAGACACACAAAACAGGGACAAAACTTAGCTGAGGGTGCTAAGAAAATAGAGATCCTGAAGTTGCCAGAAATTAGCCGTCGAAATTTTTTGCCGGAAAACTAAAAGTGATCGGAAGTTAGAAATAACCTTCGGGGAAGGTGCGGAATTGCTGACACACCAGGCAGGGAACAAAAATTTGTCAAAAAAGTGGTCAGAAACAGCGCAGCAATCACCGAAACCCTAATTTCGGCGATCAAAATCTTTTGCAAACTGATAGAAAGTGCTCGAAAGACCTGGGCGACCTCAACTAAAGAGAAACAGATTGGAAAACAGTGTTATATCACCGATAAAATAGTGCAGAACTACCGAAAACACTGTTCACACTTACTCTTCACGTCGAAAAAATTGTTCCGGTGAAAATATTCTATTATGGCTCTGATGCCATGTGAGAAAATACGGGAGAAAAATAATATTATTGAATTGTGTATCTACATTATTACATTGAGCTCTATTTATAGACACTACATCCTAATCCTTTTCCATGTAGAATACTATATACAAATCCTATTCCTATTCTAACAATCTTTGTGATGGAACATGTGTTTTGACCAGTTCCATTCACCCTGTGCTTTCACCATTTCCCTAGTCTTGCCTTGACACACATATGTTGATCATCTTTGTTCATGTGTCTGCATTTGTCTCTCTTTGCTTTCCTTGCAATGGAACATGTCTATGGACCTATTCTAGCCATCCTGTGTTATATGCTCCTTAGGCCTTTTATATTGTCTGGAACTTCTGCTACAACTGTTTGGCATTGTTCAGTTGCCTTGTCACTTCTCACATGTATCTAGACCTGGTTTTTTTCATTGTAGGTTCACTTTGTCAATCATCAAAACTTCACATATGGCTTAATAACAACATATTGTTATAAAACATAAGTGGGGAAATAGTCTGGAAACATGATAATGTAGCCTACAAGGACGAACATAACTGAATGCCCAACATGACATGACTGACCAGTCTAAGAAACCTCTAACATGAATATGAAATACTAAACAGTTGCTGGGACAAGGCTCTAGCATACCTGACTGTCTAACATGACATTACTGCTGATAAATAAAACAACGCCCTGAAGGAAGTGGGCCTCACCAAATAGCTGATACGATGAAGTCCTAATGAGCAGATCCGTCATCCTGTAAATCAATACCTGCATCATGAAATGCAAGCCCCGAGCAATAGGGACGTGAGTACATTGGAATTGTAATTATATGTAAAGGAACTGAATGAAAGGACAGTAAGTGGGGTGATCGGGGAGTGGGCAGCCCAAATTAATAACATGGATACATGAAGTAATCTAAAACTGTAATTGCAAACTGAATCTGTATTGTAAGTTGTAAATCGTAACTAAATACTGTAAAGCTATAACTGTAACTGAAACCTGGACATGACCATGATTTGCATGACCAACCTATAAACTGAGTAAAATATTTAAAGTGGGAGAGCCTTAGTGTCATTGGCAAACTGGAGTCACCACGTGGGTACGTGGAGTTTGGTCTTTGTCCCGGCCACGTGAAAATGATCTCATACCTTGCCAAGGCATGAGGCACAAATTGACATGAAAGCATCCAAATCGATAGTCATAGGTTATCATTCTAATTGGGTAGAGCGACCCTTACCCTTCATTGGCATACGTAGTTTCAGATGTCTGAACCTTCTCAGTAAACCTATGCTACTCCCAAAAATACTGAACATGTACATAGTTGGCTTAAAAGCTCATAAATTTATAAACATGGTTTCTAAGTAGTTTTACATGGAAATCTGTATAGATATATGTATATAATTAACATGAAAACATGTAAAAAAATCCATAAAATGGAGCAATATGAGCTCACAACTAGTATCTGAGAGCTCATGGAAAAAATTACACGTGCATGCATCGATTACGAACAGGCTCATGACAATTGTAATGAGTTACATGAATACAAATTCTGGAACATGATTGATTTTAACAATACATATACATAATTAACTGACTTGCATCTGAGGTTTCTCATGAACTGAGACATAATTCCTTAATTATGAGGAGAAATAGGGTTTCAGGAATTAACGTGGTGTGGGGAAGAACAACAATTTTTCCATACTGAGATAGAATCCCTACATACCTTAATTGCTCAAAAATACCCAAAGAAGAATCCAAACTTTGAAGAAGAATCCCAAAAATCTGAACTTGAATCCTTGAGAAGGGTTTTCTTGAAAACCCTAGGTCTGCAGCATAGGATTTTGCTTAATTCATGTATAATCGCTAGAATTACTTAGAAATACATAGAAGAACCTTACCTTGATATGGAAGGATGAGGAGAGGAGAGAACATTCGTGGTAGGGTTTGAAGAAGTAAGGAATACAAAGAAAAATCAGGAAACAACACACTTAAAAAGGTTGTAGGGATCGCACGCCGTGGAGGACACGTTGCGTGCCTAACAGTGTGCGCCGCCTTGCGTATGAATATGTATGCACACGCACTCAATGGGCCTCACTTTTCTGCCCTGATGCGCACGACATGGCTCTGGGACGCCAATCTGCTCGCGTCGCGAGCCTGTGGACGAGCACCATTGACAACTCTTTAGTAAAACGTACATAACTTTTTGTACAAGGATCCATTTAACCTGATCAATGTATCGATGGAAAGGTATTTCAAAGGTCTACGACATTCATCAAATAAACTTTCCTAAATTCCCAACAAATAAGGGGTTTTAGTCTCTTGAAGAAAGCCCTCATGCAAATTCACTTAAAAACATGGTTCGTAGTGTAGCTTCCAACTCTAATTTGCCCAAATACTCTTCTTACACCCTTTATAGGTTTCAAAAAAATTCCTAAACCTCTCATATTAGTTCCATTATACTCTCATCTTACGAGTCAAACCTTAGCCTGAATGTACGGGGTGTCACATTTAATAGCTTGCTAAAATCTGCACGATGATAGCTCGTTACTGCAATGGTAAGAATGACATTCAGGTAGCTTGTGGAGTAGTTCGTGACTAGATCAAAGTAAGTAAAATGATTAGTGGCAGAGAGGGAAAAATGATGTCAAACCCTATTAAACTGTATGAGCATAATAACTGTATGAGCATAATAGACAATACTCAATGTGACACACTATTGTGAAGTAAAGAGCATAAGTCAATGTATTTGAACTCAAGAAAGTGTACATCGAGGTTTCGGAGGTAACACTCACACAATTAATTAAAAAGAAAGATTATGCCAATGTAACAAGTGGAAATCATACCACATGTTGTGATCTCATGCGATGAAGTGTTTCGAGCATGTTGGGATACCTGTATTTCGTTATGTGGCATCGAAATATAGTGTGGCAAGATACGCAAGAATGTATGTCGGGCAGTTCTTACCACTTGGTGATGCGGCTTATTGACCACCACATTCATTTACTATGATTTCTAACAAGAGATATTTGCATAAAGTACGTGTGGGAGAAAACAACTTTCCAATCAAATAGATATTACAAAAGGCACATACACTCACAAGTGCGGAATATGCAAGAAATATGGCCATTATAGGTGTAATGTAACCGACAGGATCTTGAAGGAAGTACCTCACATAGTAGCAGTAGATATCGTGATGTAAATACCTTCAGGCGTTGATGATTGCTTTGTTGTTCTAATTAGGGTTTTATTTTCGAACCTTATATTTTAAGTGTTTCATATTTTGAATAATGCAATGAAATATACTATTTGGTCTCATTCATATTTGTCTTTTAATTCAGAAATAACTTATCTTATAAAATGATAAGGTCTTAACAAAGACAGAGTACTTGGAGTGAAGTTTAGTGATGTAATTCACGAGGCAGGTATGGAAGTGAGGATTGATACTCAAGTCGTCTCTAAGAGAGAAATTTTCAAGTATCTTGGGTTAATAATACAAGCAAATGGAGAGATTGACGATGCTATGACACATCGCATTGGAGCGGGGTGGATTAAATGGAGGCTCGCATTTGATGTCTTGTGTGATAAGAATGTGCGACCAAGATTTTAAGTTTTATAAAGTGGTTGTTAGACCAGGTATATTAAATGGGACGGAGTGTAGCCAGTAAATAACTCACACTTTCAGATATTAAAAGTAGCGAAAATGAGGATGGTGAGATGGATATGTGGGCATACGAGGAGAGAGAGAATTAGGAACAAAGATATTCAGGACACGATAGGAATGGCCTCTGTGATGTACAAGATGAGAAAAGTGAGTTTAAGATGGTTCGGGCATGTGTAGAGGAGGTACACAGATGCTCTAGTGAGGAGGTGTTAGAGGTTGGCTATGATGGGTCTGAGGAGAGACGGAGGTAGGCCAAAGATGTTTATCTTTTTGGAGAAAACATATGATAGGGTATCATGCAAGGCCCTTTAGTGGGTGGTTGAGAAGAAAAAAGTTCATATTAAATATATAAATGTCATAAAGGACATATATGAAGGATCCGTCACTAGCCTAAAAATGATAGTAGGTGATATATACATAGGAGTTTTCCATAACAGTGAGTTTATACCATGGATTGGCTTTGAGTTCTTGCTTTTTCACCCTAGTTATGGGCAAGATAAACAACACAATACAAGATAACGTCTCATGGTGTATGCTAGTTGCTGTGTTAATTAACGAAACTAGCAAGGGTGTCAATCAAAAGCTTGAAATATGGAGAACACATTAGACGGTAACGTTTTAGGATAAGTAGACGTAAGAATGAATACATGCATTGTATGTTTAGTCAACATGAAAACAAAGAAGTTGAGGTGAGACTAGATGGGATTGTGGTGCCAAAATGCAAGCAATATCTAGGCTTGTTATTTCAAGAGAATGGAATGATAGATGAAGATATTATTCATAGGATTAAAACTGGATGGTTGAAATAGAGAAGTGCTATCAGGGTGTTATGCGATAGAGGGATGCCTACTAAATTGAAAGGCAAGTTCTATAGATTAGGTATAAGACCAGCAATGTTATATGTAGTGAATGTTGGAGCTGCTAAAGTCAAACATATCCACAAGATGAGTATTCTAGAGATGCGGATGCTAATATGGATATGCGATCATACTTGATTAGATAAGATTGGAAATGACCATATTCACCGGAAGGTGCAGGCAGCACACATTGAGAATAAAATGTGAGAAGGTTGCTTGATATGGTTTAGGCATGTTCTGTGTCGACCTACAGATGAACCATTTCGTAGGTGTGAAACTTTGGTAAGTGAAGATGTTAAAAAGGGAACTAGACCTAAAATCACATAGAAGAAAATTGCCTCGAAAGACATACAAATGCTTGGTATCAGTGTAAACATAGCTAAAAATAGGGCACAATGGAAGAAAAAGATCCATATAACTACTGGTTGAGGATACATTTTAGACTTGTTAAAGAACTTTTAGGGTACATATATATATTAGTTTTGCTAACCTACAACATGAAGTTGTAGGCTAGCAATGTACACGTTTTTTCCGCTCCAAAATACCCTTAAAAACACATTACAAGATATTAACTAATGGGCATTTTTGTATTTCCCTATAACTAAACCCAATTCTAGTTTTCCTCTAATTGGACCACATTTTCTTCTTCTTCCTTCTTTCAACGCTAGACTCCTTCCGTTCCCTCCGTCAACAAAAACTTCAATTCACAACAATTAACATTGATAAAGAGTTTTTAAAAAAAATCTGAGTTAACAATGAAAAGCCTAATCATGAATGTTGCTGTAATTGTTTCCCCTCTAGAAACAGAAGCAAAGATTGGAAGGTTATTTGGGAATTTGTTTTCTTTTTAATTCTTAATGTCTTTCTTTGCTTTTGAAAAAATGATAACTAAAATTTCATCAACAAAAACCAAGATGAGATCAGAAGTATGATGGGTGAAACCAAATAGGGATTCACAAAACTTGCACAAATAGTGCTTGTAAACCCCATCATAGAAGAACAAAGAAAAACAAAGGCACAGAGGAGAGTAACAATTTTGTAGCTAGCCAGAGAGAAAGATCTCGAATCTGGAGGAATTCAATGTTGGTCGGAGAAAGAGGCATTAAACTCGAATGGGGAAGAAGCCAAGAGTATTAAAATGTTGGATAAAGACAAAAATACCCATTAGCTAATGTGCTTGTAATGTGTTTTTAAGAGTATTTTGGAGAAACAAAAAAATGGGTATATTGCATGTTGTAGGTTAGCAAAAACCCTATATATATGGCTGAACCCATCGGGAGACATCTGTGGTTGGCAGGATTTTTCACTTAGACACCTCAACTAAACCTTGTACCATTTAGACACCTGAAGTAGGACCCTAATGTGCCATTTAGACACTTTCAGCTGACTTGGCACATCATGTGTGATGCACCAATTCTGAGCGCGCGAGGAGGTTTTTTTGGCAAAAAATATATTTTTTCTCCTTGTTCTTCCTCATTATTTCTCCCTGCTGCCTACTCCACCTTCCACCAGAGCACCGCCACACTAATTTTGGAGAAGGAGGAAATCTGATGGTTTTGTGCTGGTTATCAGAACTCAAAAGAGAGTGAAGGACGGTGATTCAGGGCTCACATAGTGGAAGTATAAACTTGGGTTTGATCTGTGTCAATGGAAATTATGAGCTAAAAATGAAATGTCAAGAATCAAGAAAAAGGGTGCTGTGAAACCATTGATATGACTGATTTTTGGCCTTGGCAAAACATACTATTTAAAACCTTGTTTATGGTTTTCCATTTACATTTACCTTTCCGTAAGAAATAAATTATCCCTGCAGCACAAAAACTAACAAACAACTACAAAATAAAGAAGAGGCGACAATGAACTTGACTTTGGAATTGAAATTATTGTCTTTATAAGCTGGTTCGTCGTAGTTGGGCCATAATTCGCTGGCGTCGAACTTGTTTCGGATAGATGAACAGTGGATCATCGCTTGGAGTTCGTTGAAGTAGGTGGTGTTGGTGGTTCGTGGTGGTTAGCTTGCAGTAGTCCGGTAGGGGTGGGGTAGGTGGGGTGGGATTTAGAAAATAGGGTTTTTTATTTAATTTTTTGTTGAAAAATAGTTTTTCTCTTCTTTTTCCTTTTTATTCATTTTTAAACTATTATTTTGCACCCAAATACCACATGTCCTCTTTTAATTAGTAATCATGCCACGTCACCCGGGAGTGTATTGCACACACTTTGTAATTTTAGCTGATTGTCCAATCTAATTGGAACAAATTCGATGTATGAGTGCTCAATAGGTACAAGGTTTAGTTGAGGTGTCTAAGTGCAAAATGTTGTCAACCACAAGTGTCTCCGGATGGGTTCAAACCTATATATATATATGTATCATACTAAATAAAAAGTAAATATATATATATATATATATATATATATATATATATATATATATATAGAGAGAGAGAGAGAGAGAGAGAGAGAGAGAGAGAGAGAGGGGCTAGATGAACAGTGGCTCATTGCTTGGAGTTCGTTAAAGCAAGCGGTGTTGGTGGTTCGCTCGCAGTAGCCCAGTAGGGGTGGGGTAAGTGGGGTGGGATTTAGAAAATAGAGTTATTTATTTATTTTTTGCTGAGAAATAGTTTTTTCTTTTCTTTTTCCTTTTTATTCATCTTTAAATTATTATTTTGCACCCAAATATCACAGGTCCTCTTTTAATTAGTCATCATGCCATATCACCCCGCAAGTGTATTGCACACACTTTGTAATTTTAGCTGACTGTCCAAAAAGTGTCTAATTGGAACAAATTCGATGTAGTCTGAATGCTCAATAGGTACAAGGTTTAGTTGAGGTGTCTATATATATATATATATATATATATATATATATATATATATATGTGTGTGTGTATGTATATTTACTTTTTTATTTAGTATGATAATGATATGCTATGAGTTTCAATGAATAAAGGGGATTCATATAGCCAACCCTAACTTGTTTAGGGCTGAGGCGTAATTGCTATTGCATAATATACTCCTTTATATTATAGCATAAATTGTATAAAAGATTGCTCAATTTAGAACTAGTATCGCAAATATTAGTGAATTTACTGACTTTGGATCAGGGCCGGAGGTAGAAGCCTATATCCGAGTTTTGCTCAAATGATGTATTTTTGCTAGAAAATTCATATATATATATATATATATATATATAGAAACTCAGCTATTAGCACTTCAAATCGTTATTTAAAATTTAGAACCCATAAAATTAAAATATCAAGTGTCACTTCTGCCTCCGCTTTGGATGGCCTAAGAAGAGTAAGCATAATAACGTACAAAAATATACCAATCCCCCCTAATAAACTTGAAAGCAACTTCTTTTTGAATATTCTAAGACAAGCTGCTAATTTCTAACTATTTATTGCTTTCATGATGATAATTAGGGCTATATGTGAGCCGCCCCATGTTTCTTTTTATGTTTAAAAAGAGATAACTCGAAACCAATTTTCTGGCAGGATCAAATTTCATTCGCTTGTGTGCAAGAATCTAATAGAGAAAAATTAAAAATAATTACGAGATAAATTTTACGTTCTATAAAATTGTATTTGACCATTATATAACTATATTTATGACTTTCAAATATATTAAGAATTTAATATTTTTATTTCAATGAACTAATATTAAGGATTTTGAAGTTTAATATAAATTTGTCACTTTGAGTTTCCAAGAATTTTTGGCATGATACAATTGAAAAATAAGTATTTGATTTTCTTTTTTCTAGAGATAAGTTCGACATAATTAATTCACCACGTTGAAAAAAAAAAATATAATGTTAACGACTTGGTTTCATAAATCCCATATACAGAGTATTCTCATATACTTAGGTAGGTTTTCCTTGTCCATTTTGTTGATACGAGTAATTGAAAAGTAATATTGATAATAAAACATAAATGATATGAATATAGAAGGATTTAAAGGGTACATTATAAATTCACATGAATTCAGTAATTTTTGGTCAAATTCATATATATATATATATATATATATATATATATATATATCATATATATATCATATAGAAGGATTTAAAGGGTACATTATAAATTCACATGAATTCAGTAATTTTTGGTCAAATTTATATATATATATATATATATATATATATATATATATATATATATATATATATATTAAAAAATTTATTAAATATTCGATAATAGATGCGACTGATAGTTAATATAAGATATTTGAATTATAACCGAAAAGTGTTGATGTCAATGCAACTTGAAGATTCTAAGTTTACTACTCTTTTAGTTAATTTGAAATTTTGATTTTTTACAACAACCCCAATTTAATAATAATATACTCATCAACAGTTCCAATATATCTATTCTCTTACTTTAAAACACTGGCTTAATATTTTTTTCTTCCTATCTTATTCTTCAATTTTCATTTCAAGGATATTTACATGGGATGTATATGTATTCAGATTTAAGGGGCAACTAAACTTGACAAGACTAAAAGCTTATTAGAATTAGATAATAATGTTGTAGAGTTTTATGAGAAACCCCCCTTTAAAATGCGGGCAGCTTGAAATATCCGCAACAATTTTGATGCATTAAGTTCGTAAGGATTTTGAGGACCAAAACTTCCTATCAGAATTGTTGGTTAATATGCATATCTATTTCCTTTAGGTCACAGCCCAATTATTCCTTCTGCTGCTAGATAAATATATTTTGATTCAAAAACATTTGCCAAGGCAAATGTGCAAATATACCCCTTAACTTTGCGATTTAGAGCAGATATATTCCCATTAAAAACTGATGTATATATACCCTTGCCGTTACAAAATGGTGCAAATATACCCCTGCCCTTACATAAATAGTGAAAATATACCCTTTTCGCTAACGGAATTGTTTTTAAAAATAATTTAGCTTATTTTTTAATTAAGAAAATGCCATGTGCCTTTACAAAAAAAAGTCTACTCATTTTTTTTTTGGATACACATATTTTTCTAACGGCACGTGGTAAATTTTTTTCTGGTGAATCGGGTCTGGTTCGTTTAAAAAAATATCTCCGTGGCTTTAAAAAAAATAAGTCTACCCATTTTTTTAAACTAACCGGACCCAACCAGCAGAAAAAAATTATCATATGTCTTTAGAAAAATATGTCTACTAAAAAAAATGGGCAGCCTTTTTTTTTTTAAAGCCATGTGGTATTTTTTTAATTAAAAAATAAACTAAATGATTTTTTTTTAAAAAATCCGTCAGCAAAAAGGATATATTTGCATCATTTTATAATGGTAGGGGTATATTTACACCACTTTTATAACGGGGGTATATCTGTTCTAAATCGCAAAGTTGAGAGTATATTTACACTTTTTTCCTATTTACAATGCACATTTGTAAAAATTAGTACTCCCTCCGTCTCAAAAAAGATTGTCCTCTTTTGACTTGACACAAAGTTTAAGAAATAAAGCAAGACTTTTGAAATGTGTAGTCCAAAACAAGCCTTAGATATTTGTATGGTTGTAAATCATCTCATAAAGTTAAATTGTTTCTAAATATAGAAAGGAAACAATCTTTTTGGGACAGACCAAAAAGGAAAGGAGGACAATCTTTTTGGGACGGAGGAAGTACATATATATGTAATAATAATAATAAAAAGTTTGCCAATCACCATTGGGTTGGAGGGTAGCTCACGTGGTGTGAACCCCTCATCCTTCACTATGTGGTGAGGGATTGAATCCAACTCTGTAAAAGAATATAATCATACAATGGCGATGATTATAAGGCCCCGTTTGGACATGGTTTGAAATCATATTTGGATATACAATTTGAATATTTTAAGTTGTATTTTCTCTTATAGACATAAAAAACTCCACAAATTGTGAAAAACTATCAAAACATTCTCAATTCTTATACAATCTTACCAAATGAGCAAATCATAGTTTATAACAAAATTAGTACACTACTAGAAGGCTTTTTTTAAAAATGCAACATCAATTAATCAAATTTACTTCAATAAAATCGAAAATTTAACATGAATAGTAATGTAACTACTATTTAATATAATCTTCCCACATAAATTAAAGATAGATAGACATAAATAAACGTTAGTGAAAGTTAATGAGATTGGTAAATGATTGATGGGGTAATTGTTAAAAATATTTACCAACTTATGAGTTTTTTTTTACAAAATATTAACTTATGGGTTAAATTTTGTATTTAACAAAGTTGAAACCATGGTTTCAAACCTAAACCATGCTTTTTTGGATAATTTGGGTTCAAACGCTGGTTTGAAACCAGGTTTCAAACCACGACTTAAAATTAATGGCCAAACGTTGGTTTGAAACCATAATTTCAAACCATGGTTTCAAAATTGATGGTCAAACGCCTACTAAGTCTTTCACTTTTAATTAAAGATTTTATATACGAATCTTGAGAATATCTAGTGAAAGCAAATTCATATTAATCAAATTAGTGAATTTGGATACAAACGGTTAAATAGAAAAAAATATCCTACCTAACAACATGATAGTGGACTGGTAGGGCTAGCAGAATGCGACTCGACAATTTGCCTTGTCATTTTCCTTTTTGCTAGCACACAACACAGTCAATGTACGCCACGTTTAAATTTTATATAATTCATAATGTTAACATAATTGAACACAACACATATATTAAGCTGGTCCACTCCTATTACAATAATATCACCAACTTTTTATAACATCAAATGTGCTAATAACTCTTGATACATGTATCACAAACTGTGAATCCCATTACAATTAAAACATACAACCAATGTAATGAACATTAGAAACGCTAATAATGACATTATCAACTCTATCCAGATTTCTGTACTGAAGCACACAAGATTCACGAAAACTCTCAAAAAAAAAAGGGAAGAAGAAGAAGGAGGAATTACAACTTTATAAGTAAAAAATCTTGATTCATAGGCGCCAGCAACTTGATATCTGTCAAGAGTTAAAAAGGAAAAGGATTCGCATGGTAAGGAACACAGTGTCTTCTTAGCAAATTGACAGAATACTTGTAAAGAAATTGCATGTTTGTGTTTACACCAAACTAGTGATAACAAAACATGCATCTTCTACAATTTTATTATTTAACCTAGTTAATTATTGTGTGTTTTCACTTCAGTGTATTACTTAACCATGGTTAAAGCACGTGATTCGACATAAACGCCGGGCATAAGTTGTTGGATATGGGTCGTGGGTCACTCTGTCCGTAGGAAGGGACAGGAATAGAAGGTTAAAGAAAAATAATTTCCTGTAGATAAGTCTATATAATTATTTAATAATGGGTAAAATCAGTTTTTCGAGATTAATGCTCCTTCTTCTCTGTCTTTGGTAGAAAACGTAGCCCCCTCTCTCTTGCACTTTAACATGGTAGAACTCTTTTCTTGTTCTTCCAACAACAATATACACAAAAGATGAAATTTTAGTTCGTGGATTAAATTTTGCTTACCAGTGAAACGAAATTTGAATTGGGATAACTTTTTGGGTGGTGAGTTTAGCGATATCCATAGCGTTGTAAAGGTGCACAATTCATTGTTCTCTCTCCCCGATTTATACTTATATAAGTAAATTTTGCAATATTACTCTTATTAGCTTAGTATAAAGTAATTTGTAAATTCAAGCAAGGGAAGGGCGGCATTTGAGTAAGATTACCATGTGGGAAGAGATGATCAGTTCTTGGTAAGGACCCAAATAGCATAAATAATACCAGGCAGCCATCCGAAGAGAGTCAGCAAACAACAGATCCAGAATTCACACTGTTTTTTATACCAATCAATACAAAAGGTTAATTCAACAAGATAGACATACATCAAAAAGTTGGGGATATAAACTTTATAGTTGTAAACCTTTTTTCTCCTAAACTTTATATATACTGCCTCCGACCCAAAAAGACTGTTTGGATTCGAATTATGGGGTCAAACTAACTAATATTTGATGTGAATTTGGACATAAAATCTTTAATTTTTTTAAAATAAAAATTACATATTTAGAAACTACATATAAAGTACTAAGTCACAATAATTGACAATTTAAAATATTTAAAAAATATCTGAAAAACTTATGATCAAAGAAAATACTCTTTGACTGTCCAAATAGTAACTATGACATCTTTTTGGGACGGAGAAGCATGTTATGTTTAAGTAACAGATATGAGATACTGCACAACTTCCATAACTAAAACAGAGAATTGAAAAGGAAGGTTACCTTGCAACCAAACTTGAAGAAGACACCAAGGGGAGGCAAGATGATGGCCAAAAGGATGTCTATGCAAGTCATGGCCCCCATTTTTTCTTTTACTAGTCACAAGAAATTTACTGAAAATATATATGGAAGAGAGGGAAAGTGATTTTTCAGTATTGATAGAAACTGAAATTGTGAACTGCCTGCTGATACATAGGCAAAGTGAGACACCCCCCAACGACCATGTGTTTCACGTTTATTCGATGAATGAAATATGCTTTTTCTACGTTTACGCGGAGGCTTCGTGTTGCCTAGAGCCCGTTTGGATTGCACTTAGAAGTTCTTTATAAAAATTTGTTTTCGATTTTTTTGAGTGTTTTGGTTGGTCAAATTTTAAAGTCATTTTATGCATAAAATAAACCTAAAAAATAATTGAACGTTTGGCTTAAAGCTTATCTAAAGCACCTTATAAGTTGAAAACATTTATAAGTAAAAAAAAAAAAAGTTAGCCTACCCCAACTTATTTTTTTTTTATTATTCTTCGTTTATTTTGCCTCATCCAAATAGGCTCATATCTCATCAGTTTACTTTCTTTTTTTTTTTTCTTTTTTTTTTGGATTTTTTCCTAATATCCGGTATCTATATTGAAGCCCCGACTGATTTAAATTCACGCCGCATAAGACTCATTTAAAGACAAAGCGGAAGGGCTTCTTAATTTTTTTTTTCCACAGGCAGGACTCGAACACAAGATCCCTATTAAGAATGAAGGGATCGTATCCATCGCACTACAACCTTTTGGGAAGTGTTTCTAATAAGTGAATTTACTCAAAAGTGTTTTTTAAAATAATACTTTTGGAAAGAAGCTATTTTTTCAACTTCTCAAAAAAAAAAAAATTCTACTTCTACCCCAAACCATTTGTACACTATTAAATAAAATAGGCAATTAATTTAAAAATGATAGATAATTTTATTTAATAGTGTACAAATGGTTACTTGCCTATTTTTTCGCGTTCCGTCGAGTTAATGAAGCCTTTACTAAATGTAGTAAATATCATTTGCAAATTAAATTAATATTGTACTTCCTAAATAGTAGCCGGTAAAACTTGATCGATATTTGAAAAAAAGTAGTATTGAAGTTAAAAGCCTATTTGGCCAAACTTATAAAATTAGCTTATTTTGAAAAATATTTTTTTCTATGAGTGTTTTTCAAAAAGGTATTTTTGGTGAGAAGCAATTTGTGTTTGACCAATTAATTTAAGAAGCACTTTCGAGCAACGATTAGGATTTGACCAAGCTTTACAAAGTGCTTCTACGTGTACTTTTTCTCAAAAGTGCTTTTCAAAAAAGTGTTTTAAGAGAAAAAATTATTTTTTAGCTTCTCAAAAACAGATTTTGCGATTCCCCCGGAGCACTTATTTTTTCCTAAAAGCTTGGCCAAACACCTCACTTTTTTTAAAATAAGCACTTTTTGGTAAAAAAAAAAAAAAGTTTTTGCCTTCCAAAAGCTTAGCCAAACAGGATATAAGTTGAATAAAGATTTTTAAAAAGTTGATCTTTTTTACAAGTTTGGAGTGAAAAATTAACACAGTGTATAACTAATAATTTTAAAATATATATATATATATATATGTTCAAACGAGTTCTTAATAAGATGAAAGTATTTATATTAATTGGAAAAGGGCCAAATAGCCCTAATGTATTGAAAATGGTTCACAAATGCCTTCCATTAACCTTTTGGTCTATAAATACCCTTAATGTTTTTTTTTGGCTCAAATAAACTCCTACAACTAAGAAATTTTTTATCATGGTTGAGGCACAACCACAATAGTTGTGTGAGGGCACCTTATATTTGTGACAAGTGTTTCCGTGGCCCCCTTCAGGACACCCTCCTTTTCACTTTCGTTTGAAAATTCCCCTGTTTTCCCTGTTTCTTTTCTTTTTCTTTCTCTCCAACGCTTAAAATTTTAAATTCAATTAATTAATGGCATTAACAGGTTGCTACAATTATGCTTTTCAGTTTAGCAGCTTTTCAAAAAAAATTACTATATAAATATTATTGCGCAGAAATCAAAAGTAGAACGTTAGAAGATGAACCTCCCTTAATTGGAGAAGATGTGTTACATGTAGCGATCTATAAAATCTGCACCATAATTTTATATGACTAGGATTTCTTCTTCCACCTATAATTAATGCCTTTTTGAAAAAAAACTATCAAAATTTTACTTTAATTGTTGTTAAATTAAAACTAGCAATAGTTTCAACTATTGAATCTCGTGCGAATTAAAATAATTCTGTCTTTTCATTCTGAGACGACCGTATAGTGACTCATTCCGTTTGTACTCGTATTAGAAGATCTTGTACTTATGACACTAGGTTTTGGGGTTGTGCTTTAGTATTCCACATGTTTATGAGTATGAGACCCAGTTTATGATTTCAATATGGTTATCACTTTACTTTACCGCACATTAATTGATTAAGTGTTTAAAATGGCTTACGGTTCGCCTATTGAGTTTCAAGTATCTTGGGTTAATAATCCAAGGAAATGGGAAGATTGACAATAATGTGAGACATCGTATTGGAGCGAGGCTCGCATTCGGTGTCGTGTGTGATAAGAATGCCCCACCAAGACTTGAAGTTTTATAAAGTGGTTGTTAGACCAGTTGTATTATTTGGGGCGGAGTGTGGCGGTCAAGAACTCGCACTTCCAGATGCTGAAAGTAGCAGAATTGAGGATGATGAGATGGATGTGTAGGCATATTGGGAGAGATAAGATTAGGACCAAAGATATTCGGGAAACGGTAGAAGTGGCCTCTGTGGTGGACAAGATGAGAAAAGAGAGACTGAGATGATTCGGGCATGTGAAGAGGAGATGCACAGATGCCCGAGTGAGGAGGTGTGAGAGGTCGCTATGGTGGCTCTGAGGAGAGATAGATGTAGGCTGAAGATGTTTACCTTTTTAGAGAAAGTATACGATAGGGTGTCACGCAAAGTCCTTTGGTGGGTGGTGAAGAAGATAAACATTCATATTTTCTATTATATACTAGTTCATGAAAGCCCGTGCTGAGTCCGGGCCCAAGGTCAAGGTAAAGAGTACTCATAAAAGTTTTAATTAGAAAAAATTAATTTGTGTTGCGTTCTTTTCTGGAAAACTCCTTTAATATGGTTGCTTTTTAATTATGTATTGTTAAAATTATTTAGGGCTGTTTGGAAAGCCACCCAGGTAATTGGAATTGGGTGTAATTGGGTGTAATTACACAATTTGGCATGTTTGTTTGACCAGGTAATTACACAGTTAGGTGGGAATTGGGTGTAATTGACGTGAGGTGTAATTACACTCTCCAATTCTCAAGGGAAATTTGAATGGGTGTAATTACCCCCTGTAATTACAGGGTTATTTTTTAGTTTGTTTATTTTTTTCTTTAATTTATTTTTATTTTTAATTTATTTTTTATTTCTATTATTTTAATTTTTTTGATTTTTAATTTTTTAATTTCTATTATTTTAATTTCTTTTTTATTTTTACTTTTTAATTATTTTTATTTTTTAAAATGTATTTTTCTTTTTATATTATTTATTTTTCATTTTCTTTCTTTTCATTCCCAACCTTTACTTGGGGTTTCGTGTAATTCTTTCGTATTTTTTTTTATTTTATTCATTTAGCATAACCGTGTTATTATTCTAATATTTGAAACTACACCTCTTAATATTGGAAAGAATGAGTCATTAACAAACTTGACATATAACGAGTGACGTTATTAAAGTAGAATTTCATTGTGAATGAGGTTATAAACTTATATTTTTCCTTTCTTTTGAATTATTTACTTAAGTTACGTTGGAACTTACTTATGCAATATTGGAATTTGACATAAGAGTATTATGTTGAACTTTTTCTTTTGGATTTTGAATTTAGGTTATATTCCAACTTTAAGTTATTTGCCTTCACATTGCATGTTGTTTATTTTTCACTTACATTTGATGGATATTTTGTGTCAAACATTTGAATAATGTTATGGCATTATATTTATTAATATTTTTTTTTTGTCAAACATCCAATCCATGACGTTCTCACAAAAAAATCTTCTTTTAAGTTTTATAATTAATTAAAATTAAATATTAATTTGAAAAATATATATCAATTATTTTTGTTACAATATTAGTTACAAATATATAATTATTAATTAATATATTTTCAAGAAACAATGTGTTATTAAATAACTAATTTAATATCATTTATAAAGGCAATATTTTTTAAATATTAATTTTAAATTTTTTATAATTAAATTTTATTTTTAAATTAAGCGATTGTGTAATTACACTTGTGCAACCAAACAAAGATGCTTGTAATTACACTGTAATTACATTATGACAAACAAACAGGTCGTTGTAATTACACTACTGTGTAATTACTAGGCAGTGTAATTACTACCCTAGTAATTACACCAATTCCAATTACCAGGTGGCTTTCCAAACAGGCCCTTAAGTTAGTCACATAATTAATAGGCGTTTGGATATGCAATTTCATCTCATGAGATGTAATCCCAAATCATCCAAAAAGGCATGATTTGGGATTTCAAATCATGATTTCAAAATTTTTAAATATAAAACTTGACCCATAAGTTTATATTTTGTAAAAAAAGACCCATAAATTTTTTAAATGTAACAATGTTGGTTCATTTTCACGGTCATCTGATCGGGAAATGCATGCTCGGCGTAAAGAGATTGTTCGTACCATGTGGGAGGATTATATTAAAGAGTAGTGGCATTACTATTTATGTTAAATTTTACTTTTTATTGAACTAAAGTTTGATCAATTGATGTTGGATTTTTTAGAAAGGCCTTCTAGTAGCGTATTGATTTTGTTATGAACTATGACTTGCTCATTTGGTAAGATTGTATAAGAATTGAGAAAGTTTTGATGGTTTTCACAACTTGTGGGGTTTTTATGCTATAAGAAAAAATACAACTTAAGAAATCCAAATTGCATGTTCAAATATGATTTCATCTCATAATTTCAAATCATGTCCAAACGGCTCCTTAGATAACTTACTTAAAAGAATTGTTTATGAGGAAGCAAGTATTGCAGGAAATAAGTATTAAAGAGGTAGATATAACTTAATGTTTGTAGATATAACTTAATGTTTGTAAGCTAACATAATTTGAAGTATGTAAAACAATTTCAAACTAACTTTAATTAATTGTAAACTGAGAAGTCATTTTATGAATTTGTTAACATATAATTTTTAGTTTAAGATAAAAATAGATGTTTTGGTATATATTGAATAGCCACTCGTAATCTCATCTGCTTATGCTAGTAAAATATGATGATTAAAGCATATGTCTAAATACATCTATACACACTATATTTATTCTTTCATTGAGAGATTTAGCGAACTTAACTATAAATAAAGATAAAATTAAAAATTAAAAAATAAATAAATCTGAACTTATTTTAATAGATGCTAATTCTAATTAAATAAAAAAAATGTATTAAAATTATCAAATAATAAATGTTTTTCTTAATTTAAACTTTCTTTTCCTTTCAAAAAATACATGCGAGGAAACGGTATTTCTTTTCGTTTTTCTTAGTCTTAGTGGAATATTATTTTGTAAAATTTACATCATAATAACCTTATGCTAGTTATCTCAAATTAAGTTAGGATCGACTAAATTTAAATAATTTAATCATGTCTCAATGCGACGACATAGCTAATAATTTTGTAAAATTGTGTTAAGATATAATACATAAATTTATACTTTCAAAATAAAAATTAAATATCATTAATGAATTAGAGCATGGGAAATTTAATAGTAATTTTAAAATTTACCAAGTGAAAATACCATCTACATTGTACTTTTTCAACAGTATGAGTTCTTTAAAATTATTGTATTTTCTTATATTTGTCACAATTGTTTCTGTTAGATATGAAATCATCATTTTAGACAACTTCTGAAGCATTTTAAAGAATTTCAATCTTGTTATATTTACCCACTTGAATGTGCAATCTAAGTAATAAAGAAATAAAGTAGGGGTAAAATTATGGGATAAAAAAAAGTACACATCCACATGCAAAAAGTTAATTTGAGGGATCATGTATTACCCAAATAGGTTTGGAAGTGACTTGATTTATTGAAAATATAATTTGGCATATATGCAATAAATATCAAATACAAGGCCAAAATTGAAAGTGCAAACCATTTGGTTAGCAAACTCCCCAACAAGAAAGTTGAGAACTAACTAAGGCCTACAAAACCCATTATATTGTCACTGATTATATATATAAATAAGTGTGGTGGGAGGACTAACACAGCTTTGAAATCTTGTACCAAAAGCTTTATAAATTGTACACGCAATGAATGCTTATACTAAAAGCTATATAATTTGTAAACTTTCACCAACTACTTTTTTATCCCACGTGGACATATGTCATAGTACTTAATATTTATTCTCTTCTCATGTATACACGTATACACTTATTTATTTCCTCTATGCACTTTTACTTGTTCACTTTTGACTTTTCACGTTCTTTAAGAATTAATAAATCCCACGTAGACATATGTTATAGTACTGAATATTTATTCTCTTCTCATTTATAGACGTATGTACTTCAATTTTAATTTTTCGACACATTTATTTCCTCCGTGCACTTTTACTTGTTCACTTTTGACTTTTCACGTTTTCTTGAATATTTATTTTCTTCTCATGTATACATGTATGCACTTCAATTTTAATTCTCCGACACATATTTATCTCCTCCATTGGTTTTTTACATGTTTGCTTTAGACTTTTAGCGGTCTTTAAGAATTAATAAATGAAGTACTCCCTCGTCCCATATTACTTGGCCACGTTATCGACTTTTCACGTTCTTTAAGAATTAATAAATGAAGTACTCCTTCGTCCCATATTACTTGGCTCCATTCTTATACTTGACTTTTCACATTCTTTAAGAATTAATTAATAAATAAATCTTTCGTCCCATATTACCACACATTACTATACTCGACTTCACATTCTTTAAGAATTAATAAATGAAGTACTCATATTCGTCCCATATTACTTGGCTACATTACTAAAAATATATGCCTATTTTTCTATTCTATATTTTTCTTTATTATATATAAACTCCCAAGATGGACGAACCCAACAATAATAAGTTGTACAAAAAGCAACTGAAATTGTACTCTAAGCAAGAACTAACATGAGTACATTTTAGAAGTTGAACATTAATTCTATCTCTTGTGTGTTTACTTTTTAAGTCCCCATGGGTCCGCAGTGTCTTAATTATCCTTTCATTTCCTTCATTTGGCATATACTCCCTTTGTCTCAATTTAAGTATCTACGTTTGACTAGACACGACGTTTAAGAAATAAAGATAGACTTTCAAATGTTGTGGTTCTAAATTAAAAATGTGTATATATAATAAAATATCCTTTGAATCTTGTGATTATAAACTTGACATGTAGGATATTTGAATTGTCAACTTACTAAATAAAAAAAGAGGCGGACATAATCAAAATAAGACAATTTTTTTTATTTAACAACAAACGCCCAAGGTGGACGAACACAACAACAATAAGTTGTACAAAAAGCAACTGAAATTGTACTCTAAGTCGGGACTAACATGTGTACATTTCAGAAGTTTAACATTAATATTACCTCTTGTGTGTTTACTTTTTAAGTCCCCATGTTTACTTTTTAAGTCTGCACGTGTCTGCAGTGTCTCAATTGTCCTTTCATTTTCTTCATTTGGCATATACTCCCTCTGTCTCAATTTAAGTGTCTACGTTTGACTAGACACGGAGTTTAAGAAATAAAGATAGACTTTTGAATCTCGTGGTTCTAAATTAAAAATGTGTATAATATAATAAAATATCATTTGAATCTTGTGATTATAAACTTGACATGTAGGATATTTGAATTGTCAACTTACTAAATATAAAAAGAGGCGAACATAACCAAAATAAGACAAATTTTACCAACAATTGAGAAATTAAGGGGAAAAATAAGAGGAAAGGAGGAAAAAAAATATAAAGACTCACTAAGGAGAATCGCAGTATCATTTGCAAAATATACAAATCATAAAGACTAACTAAAGTGAGTAACCAAATTAATCATGTTGGGCCCCGTGCATTGCACGGGCATAGTTTGCTAGTTAAATATATAAATGTCATAAAGGACATGTATGAAGAATCCTGCTTAAAACAATAATAGGTGATATAGAGGAGTTTCCTATAACAGTGAGTTTACACCATGGGTCAACATTCAGTTCTTACTTTTTTACCCTAGTTATGGGCGAGCTAACCAACACAATACAAGATAAGGTCTCATGGTGTATGCTAGTTGCCGATGATGTTTTGTTAATTAACGCAACTAGCGAGGGTGTCAATCAAAAACTTGAACTATGGAGAAACACTTTAGAGTAAGGTTTTAGGATAAGTAGACATAAGACTGATAATACATGCATTGTATGCTTTGTCAGCATGAGGAGAGAAGTTGAGGTGAGACTAGATGGGATTGTGGTGCGAAAATGCAAACAATATAGATATCTAGGCTCGTTATTTCAAGAGAATGGAATGATAGTTGAAGATATTATTCATATGACTAAAACCAGATGGTTGAAATGGAGAAGTGATGCCAGGGTGTTATGCGATAGAGAGATGCCTACCAAAGTGAAAGGCAAGTTCTATAGATTAGCTATAAGACCGACACTATTATATGTAGTGAATGTTGGACAACTAAAGTCAAACATATCCACAAGATGAGTATTCTAGGGATTCGGATGCTAAGATGGATATGTGATCATGCTTGATTAGATAAGATTAGAAATGACCATATTCACCAGAAGACGCAAGTAGCACACATTGAGGATAAAATACAAGAAGGCTGATCTACAGATGCATCAATCCGTAGGTGTGAACTAGGTAAGTGAAGATGTTAAAAAGGCATGAGGTTGTCACGACCCAAATCGATGGGCCATGACTAGTGCCCGAGCTGGACACTCGTATACGAACCTGCTAGATATAATCGGCGAAATTAAGGACAATATGGAAATTTGTAAAAGCATGTTGTAGACTCGTAATGTCATATATCGGAATGAACTTTGTCTCTACGAGAGTCACGAGTTAACAAAACATAGCAAAATATGCAACGACGGGGGCGCCTGTATATACGGAAATGTCCAAAACGAACTACGTCGATATAGCTGACCAAACATAAATACAACCCACGCGTCTACGGACCTCTAAAGTATAACGCAGGTGAAATACGACGGAACGGGGCACGTACCCCGGATATGCATAGTCTATATCAAAGAACTGTACCAAAATGACTCGAAAACTCGGACCAATGGAGCTCTCCCGAATGGTGAGCAAAAGTCTTAGGTTTGGAGGATCACCAAGCGAGGTGTCTATGCCTGTGGCATGAAATACGACCCCGAAGAAAGGGGTCGGTCGAGAGAAAATGTACCGAATATGTAAAACATGAAGTACAGTAATGAAGATCATGACTGAGTGAAAAGATGACAGGAGATAAGTATGATAATCAAGGGATACCAATGCATTTGTAACTTATGTGTGAGTCATGCATACATATACGCGGTATACCGTACCCGGCCCATTAGGGGACTCGGTGAGTGAAATCATATACATACATATATACCATACCCGGCCCTTTAATGAGGGACTCGGTGAAATGTAAATATGTTACCGTACCCGGCCCTTTAGTAAGGGACTCGGTGAAATGTAAATATGTTACCGTACCCGGCCCTTTAGTAAGGGACTCGGTGAAATGTAAATATGTTACCGTACCCGGCCCTTTAGTAAGGGACTCGATAAAATATAAATATGTTACCGTACCCGGCCTTTTAGTAAGGGACTCGGTAAAATATAAATATGTTACCGTACCCGACCCTTTAGTAAGGGACTAGGTAGAATGTAAATATGTTACCGTACCCGGTCCTTTAGTAAGGGACTTGGTAAAATGTAAATATGTATACATAAGAATACATAAATGAAATCAACATCATCATTAGCATTATCATTATCACTATATCATTCCTTAGAAGATCAACTATCTTAAGGTGAAGTCGACGATGTCATGGGAGTCTGGAGAATCATGAACTTAGATAGCATTGAAAATAGAATCATTATCTTCGCTATATCTCACCTCTAAGGAACGAGTAACATGAGGTTGGACCATCAACAATAAGTAAGATCAAGGGATTCATGGAATGGCTCAATAATTTCATAATGCTCTCAAATCATAGCTTCGGAGTTTCTAGAATAGAATTGTCATCATCGTCATAATCATTATAGAACATTTTTCATCTTTAGCATCGTAAGCTTTTAAGAATCATGAACTTCTAACTTTTGGAAGTAAGAAGGTTATGAAAAATATGTATGGAATCATAACATAGGAATCATACCTTTTGAAAGAAAGGGACTAGCCTTAACATACCTTTCCGGTCGCCTTACTCTAATTACTGCACGCTTGTCTTTCCAAGCTCGTAAATCTATATTTAAGAAAATTAATACCCTTTGTTAGGACGTTATCATACGCTTACCTTAAGCCCTTAAATTAATCCCTTTTAAATTCTCAAAAAATCGAGCAAGATTCTCCCTTTTTATATGCCTAACGAAATTACAATTCGGTAACCAACAACAACAACATCAATACCAACATTAACAACATCACTTTCAACACCAACATATGTGCCATAAAACGGCCCACACGCCGTTTTCCAACTTCCATAACTAACCAACTTACTATACAATTATTTAACGGCTTTGTCTCCGAGAATAAACCGGTATTAACGTAAATAGAAAGAGATTCATACCTTATTCTTGTTAAAACAGCAATATCACCGATATTCATTTGAATCCACGCTAAAATCTACCACAAAGCAATTCTAGAATCACAACCATGGGTTATTCGAGCTTGATTTACGCTTCGCCACTTGAAAATCACTCAAACCCTCACTTTTTTTATGACTAAATTGCCCTTTATGGTGCTGAGCTCCCAATCTGATTTTTTGATGAAAAAAATGGGGTTTTGCCCTTTTATAAGGTCCAAATTCGGGTCGGGTCACTGTGGCAGTTTACTGTAGCAGTACTGTAGCATGCGTTTCTGCTCTATCAGCCGAACTTGTAACGTCCATAATTCTCTACTTCGATGTCCTATCGACGACGGTTTATTGCGTTGGAAACTAGAATCGACGAACTTCATTTTAGGCTTTTGAAACATCTTAAAACACTTCATATGCTAAGAGATATTCTTCCCTCAAGTTGGACCAAAATTTTCACACGAAACTTTACCCATCCTTTCTCGAAAGTCATGCTACTCCATTTCTTCCACTCATTTCGTTATAAAACCTTCCAGTATACCTTATGTACATCCTTCACTCATTAAATATACTTAATAATGCTTGCTCCTTATATTTCAAAGTGGTTTTACTCAACGTACTTATGTTTCAAATTTGATAAGTGCTTCTTCGAAGATACGGGGTGTAACAGAGGTAGACCTAAAATCACATGGAAGAACGTTATCTCGGAAGACACACAAATGCTTGGTATTAGTGCAAACATAGCTAAATATAGGGCACAATGGAAGAAAAAGATCCATATAACTACTAGTTGAGGATACATTTTAGACTTGTTAAAGAACTTTTAATTTTATTACTTCTATATAAGTGTGTGTGTGTGTCTATATATATATATATATATATATATATATTTTTTTTTTTTTACTTTTCATTTTTTTATTTAGTATGATGATAATAATGATATGAGTTCAAATAAAGAAATGAGGATTCATATAGCCGACCCCAACTTGTTTGGGGCTGAGACGTAATTGTTGTTGTATAGTATACTCCTTTGTATTATAGGATAAATTTTATAAAAGATAGCTCAATTTATAACTAGCATCGACAAATATTAGTGAATTTGTTGACTTTGGATTAGGAGCGGAGGTAGAAGCTTATATATGGGTTTTGCTCAAACAATTTTGTGCTAGAAAATTCATTATATATGTAGATATGTCAAATGGGAAACTCAATTATTAGCACTTCACATAGTTGTTTTAAAATTTAGAACCGATAAAATTAAAATTAAAATTCTAGCTTCGCTTTCGCCTCCGCTTTCTTTGGCCTACTTTGACTCCAAGAAGAGTAGCATAATAACCCACAAAAATATGCCTACCCTCACTAAGAAACTTGAAAGCAACTTCTTTTTGAATATTTTTAAGACAAGCCACTAATTTCTAACTATTTATTGCTTTCATGATGATAATTAGGGTCATATGTGACCCACCACTTGTTTCTTTTTCTATTTCTCCTTTTTCTGTTTATAAAGAAATAACTCGCAACTAATTTTCAGGCAGGATCAAATTCTATTCGCTTGCGTGTAGGAATTTAATTAGAAAAAATTAAGAAATAAATTCTATGTTCTACAGAATTGTAATTTGAACATTATATAACTATATTTATGACTTTCAAATCTACTAAGAATTTAATATTTTTTACTTATATGAATTAATATTTAGGAGTTATTGTTGATTTTGAAGTTTACTATAAATTTGCCATTTCAAGTTTTCAAGAATTTTTGGCATGATCCAATTGAAAAATAAGTAGTTGATTTTCGTTCTAGAAAATGGTTCGACGGAATTAATTCACCACGTTGAAAAAATATAGTGTTAACAACTTGGTTTCATAGATCTCATATGCTAAGTCTTCTCATATACTTAGGTAAGTCTTGCTTGCCCATTTTGTTGATACGAGTAATTGAAAAGTAATATTGATAGTAAAACATAAGTGGCATGAATATAGAAGGATTTAAAAGGTAAGTTACAAATTCACGTGAATTCAGTAGTTTTTGGTCAAATAAAAAAGTAAATATTGATAATATTTAGTAGGGGATGAATTAGTTTATATTGGAATCTTGAGAATATCTACTCAAAGCAAATTCATATTAATCAAATTAGTGAATTTGGAGACGAATAGTTAAATAGATAAGGAAAAAATCCTACTCTAACAACATGACACTGGACTGGTTGGGCTAGCAGAATGCGACTCAACAATTTGCCTTTCTCATTTTCCTTTTTGCCAGCACACAATACAATCGTCGTACGCCCCGTCTAGAATTTATAAAATTCAATAATGTTGACATAATTGAACACAACCAAACATATATATTAATAGTCGACTCCTATTTCTCCATCCGTCTCAAATTAATTATCGTGATTACTAAAAAATATTATCTCAATTTATTTATCGCTTTAATAGTTATGACACAATTAATTATCTTTCCCAATTTTACCCTTAATAGAATTTTATCATTAATGAAGATAACACATAAATAGAGTAAGCATTTAATGGAGAGAGATTATAACTTGACATAAATAAGAGTATAGTTAGTCAAATACCCCTCCTAATTAGTAGTTCTTAACAAGCGTTTAAAACAAAAAAAAGTGACAGCTAATTTGAGGCGGAGTGAGTACAATAATATCACCAACTTGTTAATATATATATATAGCATCAACTGTGCTAATAGCTCTTGATACATATATCACAAACTTTGAATCACATTACTATTAAAACATACTACCAATATAATAAACATTAGAAATCCTAATACATGACAGTATCAATACCCTATCCAGATTTCTGTACTGAAGCACACAAGATTCACAAAAATTCCAAAAAAAAAAAAAGGATGGAGGAGGAATTACAACTTTATAAGTACCAAATCTTGATTCATAGGCACCAGCAACTTGATATCTGTCAAGAGTTGAAAAGGAAAAGGATTCGCATAAATAAGGAACACTGTATATCTTCTTAGCAAATTGACAGATTACTTGTAAAAAATATTACATAATTGTGTTTACAACAAACTAATGATAACAAGACATGCATCTTCTACAATTTTATTATCTAACCTAGTAAATTATTGTGTGTTTTCACTTCAGTGTATTACTTAATCATGGTTAAAGTACGTGATTCAGTACAAACACCGGGCATAAGTTGTTGGATATTGGGTCATGGATCGCTTCATATAGGGTGACCTGATCAGTTTGAAGGGGCAAGATTAGAAGGTTAAAGAAAAATAACTTCCTGCAGACAAGTTAACTGCCCTATACAATTATTTAATTCCTCTTTTTCTTCGGTAGAAAACCTCTACCTTGCACTTTAACAGAGTAGAACTATTTCTTGTTCTTCCAACAATACACACAAAATATGACATTTAGTTCGTGGGTAAATTTCGTTTCCTAGTGAATCGAAGTTCAATTTGGGGTAACTTTTTTGGTGGTGAGTTAGTAAGCTCCTCTGCGTTGCAAACGTTCTGACTCCACGATTTATACTTACATAAGTAAATTTTTTAATACTACTTAGCTTGGTATAAAGTAATTTGTAAATTCAAGAAAGGAGGGAGGGGGGGGAGCGCATTTGAATAAGATTACCATGTGGGGGAAAGATGATTAGTAAGGACCCAAATAGCATAGATAATACCAGGCAGCCATCCGAAGAGAGTCAGCAAACAACAGATCCAAAATTCACTCTGTTTTTTAACCAATCAATACAAACACACCCATAAGTAACGATCAAGTTAGAGACATAGTATGACAAACTTTTCTAATTTGATAAACCTTCCTACTATCTTATTAATTATGTGAAAAAAAAAGGTTAATTCAACAAGATAGACATACACCAAAAAGTTGGGGATATAAGTTATAACTTTATGCTCCCTCTGTCCAAAAAGATTGTCATGTTTCGGGTTAGGAGGGTTAAATTAATTAATGTTCGATGTAAATTCGGACATAGAATCTTTAATTTTTTTGAAATGAAAATTAAATATTTAGAAACTACACTAAATCACAATAGTTAATTCAAAATATTCAAAAAATATTTAAAAAAATTATGATAAAAAACAAATTCTTTACTTTCCAAATAGTAGCTATGACAATTTTTTTGAATCGGAGGGAGTAGTATAAACTTTTTTCTCCTAAACTTTATATATAAATGTTATGTTTAAGTAACAAACATGAGATACTGCACAACTTCCCTAATTAAAATAGAAAATTGAAAAGGAAGGTTACCTTGCAACCAAACTTGAAGAAGACACCAAGGGGAGGCAAGATGATGGCCAAAAGGATGTCTATGCAAGTCATGGCCCCCATTTTTTCTTTTACTGGTCACAAGAAATTTACTGAAAATATATAGAAGAGAGGGAAAGTGATTTTTCAGTATTGATAGAAATTGAAATTGTGAAGTGGCTTATATAGAGGCAAAGTGAGACACCCCCCACGACTATGTGTTTCACGTTTATTCGATGAATGAAATATGCTTTTTCTACGTTTACGAGGAGGCTTCGCGTTGCCTTTATCTCATCAATTTTACTTTTTATGTTTATTGGATTTTTTATCTAATGTGCGGTATCTATATTGGAACCCCGATTAATTTAGATTCACGTCTCATAAGACTCATTTGAAGAAAAACGGAAGCGCTTCTTAATTTTCTTTTTTCACATGCAGGATTCGAACCCAAGACACCTAGTTAAGAATGAAGGGATCACATTCGTTTCACTACAATCTTTGTTGTGTGGGTCATCAATTTCTCCTACTTTCTTAGTTGCCTTTTGACTAATTTGATACCGGTCCGCTTTAGGACTATTTCCTTAATAATTCATTATAAGAAAGATAATATTTTTTATTTAAAGATAATTTTATTTTTTATTTTTTTATTTTTGGGTTTTGCTAACCTACAAGGTAGTAGGTTAGCATTGTCCCCACTTTGTGTTTTCCTTAAATGCCCTTACTATTTCTTACAACACATAAAAAATAGGGACCTTTTTGTCATTTCACCAAAAACTCTTAACTCATTTAACAATTGAAGCTTCATGTAGTAAGTTAGTAAAGCCCTTTATTTTTATTATTAATAATATCTTTTTATATATTCATAATAATTTCTTAACATGTTTCAACTTATAATTTTTTTAAAAATCTTTCTTAATTTTCATGTTCAATTAAATTACGTCAAATAAATTAAAAGGATGAGAGACTTACGTGCGTTGTCAATATTATCAAATTAAAATCCAATAGCTCGTTCTCATTTATCAAGTTCAGGCTCTTTAACGTGGCCTGACAGCTTCATTTATGGTCAAATACACAAATTGAATCTTTCTAGAGAGAAAAAAAAAAATTGAACTCTATCTTCAACCCATCCAACTCTGCACTCTATCTTCCATCCTTCCAACTCTCAGAAAAAGATACTAGTAGATTTAACAAAAAAAAAACAAAACAAAAAAAAAAATTGCCCATGTTAATATTCATACGACTTAATGAACACTTGTAATGTATTTTTAATATTCAATTTTATTCCCTCAACATAAAACTCTAGTTAATTTTGTATATTCTTATCTCAATTTATCACTTTTCGATAATAAATCACTAAGATTTATTGGAAACATCGAGCGTATATAAATATTTTGATTTTATTGATAACAAACACGTACAATAAGGCGACTTTAAGCTCCAAATAAGTACAAAGTACTTTAGAGTAAAAAGATTCAAGAATTAAAAGTTATATAATATAGTTAATTAAGAGCTAAGAATTTGAGGTCCACTTGGTGTTATTGTTATCCCTGTGTTCAAATCAAAAACTGAAAAATGAAAGATCGTTAGAACAGAAAATAAAAGGGAAAAGGACACAAAGGCCGCTGGGCCCAAAATAAACCCACGCCCTGGCCCAAGTTTTCCCAAACCCAATACGTAGCCCCTAAACAATTCCCATCCGGTAGCCAAAATCTGTAGCAAGCCTTTTGTGGTTTAGTCGCCACAAAAGAGTTAAAAAGTCGCCACTAAAGGCTGGCCAGCCCAACAGCCCAAGCATTTTTTTTTTTTAAAAGTCAAACTTTTAGTCGCCACTAAAGGCTTGCTGCAGAAAAATCAGGCTTTTTAGTGGCAACTAATAAAGTCGCCACTAAAGGTTAAATATACCAAAACATGTATAATATGTGCATATTTAGTAAGAAATATTCCAAAAAACTCTGAGGCGATTTTTATATATAATATGTATTATTTGTGTATAAAAATATGTATCAGTACCTATCTGTAATGTATAGAAACTGTATGAAATATGAATCACTCAGGTATGTATCATTTTTGTATATCATATGTATCATTTGTGTATATAATGTGTATTATAGAATAGCAAACTGTATCATTTTTGTATATAATATGTATCATTTTTGTATAGAAAGTGTATATATAATTGCAGCATGTGTATATAAACCGTATCAGTCTTGTATAGAAAGTGTATTATACGTATAAAAATTATATCACAGAAACCGTATCATTGTGGTATATAATATGTATCACTATTGTATATGTAAAAAAAAAAAAAATATCATATCATTATTGTATAATATGTGTTTAATAAATGTATAATTAACGAATAATTTATGTATAATAAATGTATAATTAATTCCAGCATATGTATATAAACTGTATCATTCTTGTATATAAAGTGTATATGTATATAAACTGTATCATTCTTACACATAAAGTGTATATATAATTCCAGCATATGTATATAAATTGTATCATTCTTGTATATACTCTTAAATATACACATATTATACATATTTTGGGATATTTCTTACTAAATGTACACATATTATACATGTTTTGGGATATTTAACCTTTAGTGACAATTTTTTTAATTGCCACTAAAAAGCCTGATTTTTATGTAGCAGGCCTTTAGTGGCGACTTTTAGTTGCCACAAAAAGTCTGACTTTTTTTTTTTAAAAGCGCTTGGGCTGCTGGGCCAGCCAGTCATTTTTTGGCATTATTTTGGGCCGAGCGGACTCCTGGGGGTATTAGGCCCAAATATTGACCAAATGTGGCATTACTTTGGGCCATTGGACATACAGTGTCCTTTTCCCAAAATAAAATATCTCGAGCCCACAAAATTCTCTGTATGTCCTTAAGAAATTTTACACCCCCCTCCCCCCACAGTTGGCCAAGGTTATCGGACTATTTCTTCCCAGGATAGAACGGAAAAACGTTTCTGTAATAGCAGCAATGCAAATTACAGAACTCCGATGAACTCAACAAATGGAGCAAATCACACGACTCTACTTTGTGTTTTGAAAAACAATGCAAAACATAATTTAAAGGGGAGAGGGCTCTGAAAATAATTAATAATCAAAATTGAGACAATGCCTTTGAATTTATAGATGTAACAACCCGTTAGATCGTTTTGAGATTTTTATTCCCTTTTTCCTAAATGACCCTTCTCGTAGCTTTGATATGATATTTTTTGACTTACGAGGATGGGTGGCTCGATTCACGAAGTATTTGGGTGAGTTTTGAATGAAAAAAAGGATATTTTGGAAATCCTTAAGTTAAGAAGTAGAGATGTTGACCAAGGTCAACATTGGGCGTTATGAACCCGTACGTGAGTTTGAAAAGTTCTGTTAGGCCCGGAATGCGATTTTTGACTTAGTTGGATAGTTGGGACGAATCCCGATGTCACGACCCAATTCGGGACAGTGCGGGCACCTACCTTTTCCACCTCGGTAGGCGAGCCCTCTCATTTAATAATACATCAATTTAACAACAATTCATTTTTTTAAGCATTAGATAATTAGAAATACAGCGGAACTCCATAATATATTCAATAAACTCAAGTGTTTATATGATTACAACAATACATGATTGCAGACTCGATACAATTTCCCATGACCTGATCTAGACTAGTACAAGACCGACTAACAATATCTGATTACTACTACGTTCTAAGACCTCAACCTCCGTCCCGGAATGAAGTGGGAGGAGATCTTCCAGATTGGCACCGCACATTCCGCTTCATAATCAAATCAATCACCTAAAACAATCTACACCCCAAAAAGGGTGTAGCAAGTGCAATATCAGTACAATCCACGCGTACTGAGTAAGTATCATAGGTCGACAATGGTTAGTAACACATATTGGTAAAAGAATTCACAAACAACCATGATTGTCATTTAATCAAGTCATACATTTATCTACCGCACGTCACAACATTAATACCTTTAGATCACAAGTGCTCCCTAACAACTACAAGTCAAATATCACCAGTGCAAATTCCCAATCCTCAGATCGTTCATTATAGACTAGGAGTCAACTCATCATTATAACACCTTTTATCCCACATCACTTAGGAACAAATCAAATAACTAATCTTATGAAGGGTGCTCCGGGATAATTCAACAGGCACAAATCAACAAGTATAATTCAAATGTAATCGAATCCAGATACACATCATCACTTAAGTAAGCATCTAATCCCCAATCATGCCGAATCTGAATACATTCAATCCAAATCCAACATCACAAGTACAACACCAATATCCCAGAATCAAGTCATAATGCAATGCAATGCAGTAGTGTATGAATGCAATGTAATGCCATGCAAATGTGGTGTACACATGTACTCCGGACGGAAATATCGATGTCTTGGTAGCACAACCTAGTGTGACTCGCGAAGTCTAAGTTCCACCCGTTCCGGATCTTTGCCCAACAGACAGACGGGGTCCCGAATCTTTGCCCACGTGCGGGGTTCTCACCAACACCACCCTGGGGGACCTGCGGAGTCCATGCATTAGCAATGATTCTGGAACTAACATCGGATATCGGCCATGCAATCAACGATTCTGGAATCAATCATCAGACATCAGACTCTCACGTCACTCAAGTAAAAGAGTTTCATCAAGTATCAGTTTCACTCAATCAACGATTCCGGGATGAACATCGGACATCGGCCATCTCACGTCACTCAAGTAAAAGAGTTTTATCAAGTATCAACAGTATCACAACAGTGTATCATGAACATGAAAGTGTGTGCTATGCATGAATCAACATCAATAATCATGTTCAATATCACAAGTACCAACAGTGGGTACGCCAACAATATATTTGAATCACAAGTACCAATAGTGGGTACGCCAATAATATAACTGATTCACAAGTACCAACAGCGGGTATGCCAAATGTATCATAATCAAGATGATAAAACAGAATCCACTATCTATCAACAATTCATGGCATCAAGCCAGCACAATAAAACAATCAAATCACATATAACGGGGTGGCTGGTCCCAATACACAACAGGACACACAATCGATACACATTATTACCTTTCCCCCTAACGCAGCCTAGTAACTTGGAACAAGTAAATTCATTTCCTACTCACAATCAATCCTCACAACTCAATCTAGAACTCAGTCACAATCTTGGTATATTTTACCCTTCCATCTATCAACTAGGTTCGCCATTAATGGTAAAACACAACTAACCACATATAACGGGATTTCCTATCGTAAGGCATAAATAAATTACGTACCATCCACTAATCCCAAGTCACATAGATCTACCAACAAGCAAGAACCAAACCAAACAACTTAAGGAGTCTACAGGCCACAAGCCCGAACACACAAATCGCACATCAATACCATCCTAAAGTTCCATCCCAGATCTCCAACTCCCATACATGCATTCTCTGGTCCTTCTAATACATGAATATATGAAACTAACCGGAGTATACTGAAGGGAAGCCATAACCTACCTCATGGCCGAGCAGGAGCCACGAACATCCATTGATTCTTCCCATCGATCACCAAATCGCAATCTGCACGAAATAGTTTGGAGACAACAATGTTGCCCAAGATTAACACTTCCCATTTGAATCCTTTATAAGAGATTTGGATTAATAGGGAGGTTTGGGGGTCTTAACCCACTTCTAGCTTCCCTCTATAACAATGCTAAGCGATTTACCCATTTTCAAGCTTATATTGGGAAGAACCCATTTCCCAGATCCATGCAAGAATTTATTATTTAAAGGAAAAGGAGTGTAGAGATCTAGGTTATTAGCTCATTTTTGGTGAATAACATGGGAGATGGCTTAAAGGGAATTTAGTGGGAAATGTTGCTAACCTATCATTCCTCCAACCCTAGATTACTTGAAACACCCACTTGATGATTTTCTATGTGAATATGTTTAGGAGTAATTTACTAGGTGGGAGAAGAGTTGGAGGGTGTTAGGAAGGCTTATCAAGACTAAGAATATCATTTTTAGGCTTTCCCACCGAACTGGGCGGCTGGGATTTAGGGTTCTGGAAAAATAGGACAATTCCCAAAATGATTCTTTAAATAGGAAAATTCACTGTGCGATACCTCCCCAGCGGTAAGTTCACCACTACAGCGGTGCCACTAGGGTGGCTAAGATGCCGCTATTGCGGCTGTGTGGCCATGTGCTCTTACCGCTATGGCGGTTAGTAGACCGCTACAGCGTCACCGCTGTAGCGATAATACAACCGCTAGGCGGTCCAGTTGGGCCTGGTCGCCCATGCTTCTATTCCTTACGCGATGCGTGCAACGATTTTGGTTGACTTAAATTGTTTCCAGGATATGACTAGGTGGAGACCTTATTAAGGAGCCATAGTTGTCGCCTTCCTTCGAAATTCACAGTAACGATAAAACGGGTCGTTACGTCAGATACCAATTGAACAACCGTTCGTCCCCGAACGGTAAGGGAACAAACCAATGCTGATGGGTGATGCGTTTAGTAGCCAGGACTTAATGGTACTATCTTACCTTCGTATTTCGAGTCCAACAGGAAGGAATAGGGCGAATAATGTAGTCGAGAACCTTTTGTGACTTAACCCTTTTTGATGTATTCTCAATAAGATCACCTGATTATAACAACATTTCTGACTCATGTAAATCCCCCCCCCCCCCCCACTATACTGGTGATCTTGACCGATTTCTCATCACTCGGACTAAGATTCGCGTAAATTTTGGAGTCATTTGGTTCACAAAAGCTCTATGAGGTATTAAAGCAAGAAGGACTCGAGGTGAGGAGTGGTTGCGAGAGGTTCACCACAAGATGTACGGCTCTAATATACCTCGACGTATCAAAAATCCTATGGACGAAGTTGGAAACCTCTATAGCAGCTATTTTACCGCTAGGACGGTACCGCCACAGTGCCAGAACTGGCCGCTGCGGCGGTCGCCCAAGAAATCCAGGGTAGGGCCATAACGGTCCCATTATCACCATGGCGTCCCCGCTGCTGCGACTGCGTTGCCACCATAGCGGTCCCGCTGACAGAATATTAAGGGACAGCAGTCCCTTTTTCTTCATTATCCACTCCAAACTATTCGAAAAACCCCTCCACATTCCTCAAAACTCCTACTCCCACTTCACTCTTAATCCCATTAAAACTCTACCAACTCCCTACTCCCCCTACTTAACACTAACCACACTTAGTTTTCTGTCTCCTTAGAACTCAAGGATACAGTGGTCATTCCTCCAACCCTAGATTACTTGAAACACCCACTTGATGATTTTCTAGGTGAATATGTTTAGGAGTAATTTACTAGGTGGGAGGAGAGTTGGAGGGTGTTAGAAGGCTTATCAAGACTAAGAATATCATTTTTAGGCTTTCCCGAACTCGGGCGTTCGGGATTTTGGTTATGGAAAAATGGGACAATTCCCAAAATGATTCTTTAAATAGGAAAATTCACTGCGCGATACCTCCCCAGCGGTAAGTTCACCGCTACAGCGGTGCCACTAGAGAGGCTAAGATGCCGCTACGGCGGCTGTGTGGCCATGTGCTCTTGCCGCTATGGCGGTTAGTATACAACCGCTAGGCGGTCCAGTTGGGCCTGGTCGCCCATGCTTCTATTCCTTACGTGATGCGTGCAACGATTTTGGTTGACTTAAATTGGTTCCAGGATATGACTAGGTAGAGACACTATTAAGGAGCCATACTTGTCGTCTTCCTTTTAAATTCACAGTAACGACGAAATGGGTCGTTACACCTGAGGGGCTCGAGGGTATTTTGGTCCTTTGGTTAAGAAACTAGCTTTTTGATGAATTGGAGTTGACCACAGTCAACATCGAGTCAAGATGACCCCATTTAGGTGTTTTGAGTGCGCAAGCAGGTTCGTAGCATGTTTAATGACTGAAATGCATAATTGGTATGTGTCCGAGGAGTCCCAGATGAATTTCGGGTGTCGATTCCGAAATAGGAGGATTTTTCTAGTGTACAACTACTGATGTTCTTCATCGCGGTCATGTGGCAAGGGACGCGATTATGAGGCGTTGAGAGATTCTTCATTGCGATCGTGACGCCTTGCGCCGCGATCGCAAAGGATAAATAGCCCGGGGTATTAAGGGGGGTGCGCTTCCACTATCGCGATGGTGGGTCCTGCGATCGAGAAGAGGAGGTGACCTGGGTAGAAAATTAAATCCCTAAAACGAACTTGGATATTTCATTTCCATATTTTGAGCTAAAGACCTCAATTTTGGGAGATTTTTGAAGGGTTTTTCAATATTCTACTCGGGGGTAAGATTCTAACCTTCCTTTTATCATTCTACCTTCGACTCTTATGGAATTTCATCGTTGAAATAATGATTTGGGTTGGAAAATTGGAGTTTTAAAGCCCGAAGTTAAATATATGAATTGCATCAAATTGGAAGTCAAATTGAAGTCACATTTCAGTAATTTTCGAGATATAGACTCTATGGCCTATGGGAAAATCGATTTTGGGGCGAAATTACAGGTTTGCCCTCCGGGGCTTGAGATTGCCTTTTTGGGTTTGAAAATTTGGTATAGAGCTATGGGTGTCTATAGACTTTTATGCTAACGTAGAATATGTATTTGAACAATTGGGATTGTTCAGAGGCCCTATGAAAGGGCAAGGCCTTGTTGTGAGCGTCAGACTCCAAATCAAGCAAGTTAAGACCTTAATTGACTCTATTTAAAGCGCATAGCTAGTTAAAATAAACTAATAAAGAGGGAGTAATGGGAAAATAATAGAGGTCCATACTTGTGAGGTGACGAGTACTTGTATTCAGTACCAGTGCCATGCTTTCAGAAATTGTATAGTATTGAACTGTTTATTATCCCAATCGGAATGCCAAAGTATATGGGCATTAGCTGATACTTCAGATTAATTGATGTGAATCGTGATTTGAGATGTGGATTCTGTTATTTGATTCTTTGTATATGTTATATGCCTATCTTATTTGTTGATTATGTGTTCTGATCACTTCATAATACTCGTTTAAAATGAAAATAGCTAAGATTAAGCCTTTTTACGTCATAGCCTTGTTGCTTATTATGCGCATGTCATATCATGCTTTCATATGATATCTCATGTATATTACACTTGAGGATACATATGTGATATCCGATGGAAAATGGTCCTGGACGAAGTGATGCGAATGATAAAGGCCGAATTGGCTAAAGACAGGTAAATGGAGCCAATGTGGCTAATTATCGAGATTGAAGCCTAAATGGCTTAGAACCCAATGGGATTTGGTTCCAAGTGTTGTATGGACCTCGCCAGTCCCCTATGGGTCATGCATTCCATATTACGATGTATGTTTATACTGGTGATAGAAAAGCCTCGCATTGAATTTGCATATCATATTATTCATTGAATGCCTTGTTGGTTGATACTATTCTCTTATTGGACTAATCACAAATTTTTTTCGTGTTTAAAGACGGCAGGTAACCTCAGTGAGGTACTTTTTAGAAAGTGGTGAATGTCACTAGAGATGTGGAGTCTATTCGACGTCAGAAGCTTAAGGGGAGAGCGGGCAAGAAGCCCCGCAGTTCTAGAGTTATGGAGGTACCTCATCTGGAAGCCGATGTTTTGATGCAAAAAGAGATGAAATATGACTTTGAAGTTTGATTAGAAGTCATTCTTGAGTATTTGGAATAAGCTAAACACCCAGGGGCCACGTACCCATGAAAAGGAGTTGAAAAAGTGATATGTCGCAGAAATAACAAAGGTATGTCGCATAGGGAGCCTTCATAAAAATAAGCTGCAGAAGTTGCCCCAAATTTTCAAGGGAATGTCACATGAGGAGTGCCCTCTGTGCGGCATGACCTTGTATTTCTTGCCAATCTGAGTCGGTTTTGGACTTTACTTAGAGATCCGACCCATGATCAAAATCTAACACTATAAATATAGTTCTATACATTTTTAGAGGAGATTCAGACCCTGAAGAGGCATACAACGCAAGGTAGGTGTATCGGGGAAAATATGACAAACCTCAAAAAGCATACACGTGGCAACTATTGGATTAGATCGGTGAGTTCGAAGGAATCCGGAGGAGATAGTCGTAGGATTTAAGGAAAGGTACATCTATTTCCGTCTCAAACCCTACCCAAGACTCAAAAGGACAGTTGATTCACGAGCATGCCCGGGAAATAGCAGTTAGAGATGGTCATGCCTTATGAGATTAGGGGATCACGACTTGTCCCATTTTCCAGAATCCACGATCCTCACACCCACAATGGCTCCAAAGTGCTTATGGTTAGGGAGTTAGTTAAACAAGTTCACCCTATATGTACCCCTCAATTTCTGATTTATAGGGATCGAATGACATACTAAGCATTACAATTACAATGTTCTCTTATTCTCGTACAGTCAGTTCATCAATTTCATATTCGTTGTTTTGATTCTCGAAGGCATTCAGTCCATCGTTTGGAGACTGAATAAGCTTTCTTATTTCCTTTTTGTTATTATTTCCGTTTTTATAATTATTTCGTTTCATGTTGTTCCTGCGTTCTTGTTTCGAACATCACATTATTGATTTTCAGAACTAACTTCGATAAATTTTGTTGTTAAAGACCTCAAACAAATAAATCTAACTAGTTTTCCTAATAAATGAATATTAGGCTAAGCACATCATCATGGAGCAATGATTCACATAGTTTATCATATCTTTCTTCTATTTACTTAGTTGAACGATTATGTATTGTGTAATCGCAACATTATGAGTGGCTAGTTTTCTATTATTCTAGGGTTACGGGATTATTCATGATTGTTGTTAGTTGAAACTTGATGTTAGCATATGTTTGATTATCATCGATTTATTTTCATTTAATTAGTTTACTTACCTTATCCTTGGCTTAATTATTTGATTGCTTGACCACCAATTGAATACTATATACGAATTTAGCTCATGCGGGTCCTGGCGAAGAGGTCTATTTTGTATTATAGGATAAGGTAGGGCTTTTTGGGTAATTTAGTGGTTTGTCCGACACTGATTAACGACACTGACTAGTTTACAATTAGTAAGTGACAGACTAGTTGTAAACCTTTACTTTTTTCGCCTTGCTTAGTCAAATATAGGAGATACAACTACATCATTATTATTAGAGTAGATCAAAGGGTACATAGATGTTTCAGTAGTTTAGGAGCTTCTTTCTAGAATGGTTCTTGTCCGAAGTAAAATTAACCTTGTGGCTAGTAAACTAGATTTCCAACGGACTACCTCAAATAGACATGCAACATGAATGGAGGCCAAAAGTGTTTATTTTCTCCAAAAAATGCTTATTGTAAAAAAATGAGGTGTTTGATCAAGCTTTGAGAGAGAATAAATGCTTTTGAAAGTAGCAGAAGCTGTTTTTTGGAAGCGAAAAAGTAGCTTTTCTCAAAAGTACTTTTATGAAACACACTTTTGATAAATATACACTTAAAAATACTTTTTAAAAGCTTAGTCAATGGCTGCTCAAAAGTACTTTCTTAAAAAATAATTTTTTAAAATAAGTTAATTTTAGAAATTTAGCCAAACATGCTTACTTATAGCAAATCGAAATGTATATTTCTTATATGCATGTGTGACTTAATTATATATTTTAATATTTATTTTCAAGTATTAAAGTTAAATTATTTGATTTTTTTAAACCAAAGCTTCAAGGACTATTTTATTAATTATTAATAAAGAAATAAGTCTTAAAAAATAAAGACAAAACAAAAGACTATTCTAGAAAGGTAAAGTGCAATAGCGGGATTAGGAATCCCTCGAATGGAAAGTGTAGAGACAGAGCTCCAGCTAGGAATTACGATATTTCCTCTCTCCGCCAATGATACTTCTCACAGATCTTGTTCCTGGTACGATAAAGAGTCTTCATTTGAAGTTGAATGGAACGAATGCTAACCTTGCAAGTCCAATCGACAATCGACCACACCCCTCATTGCATTTGGGTTTTTCAGGTACAATCATTGATCTATTTATTGTTGAGTTTGTGATTTCTTCAAATTTCCGCAGTGTGTGAAGCTCTATAATGTTTGTTTGGTCTGTACTGTTGTTTTTGGTGTCGACTTATCTTCTCTGCTGTTAATTCCTTCTGAAAATGTTCTTCCTCTGTTGTGCCCCTTGCATGATGTTGAAACTTGAGAATTTGAGCAAATCTCCTCTATCATTGTCACTATCTGCCATGGTATTTCCCAGGTTTTGTGCAAGACTTTCTCAAGCAGTAGAGAATCTATCTCTATGATCACCTGCTTGATCTGTGTGCTTCTTAGATATCTCAATGCCTTTAGAATAGCCATAGCTTCAACCTGGGTATTTGTGCTATAAGCATCTTTCATTTCCTCTGCCTGAGTATGTAGGATATCACCTCTGTCATCCCTAACACAAAAATCCCATGAACTTCTTCCTAGATTACCCCTTAAAGAACCATCTGTATTACATTTGATCCATTCCTTTTCAGGAGGTTTTCATACCCGTCTGATCTTATATCTAGGGGAATAAACTTGTGGTACTGGTATCAACTCCTTCCACTTATAAGCGGCATATTTAAAGTTCCTCCTTCTCACCCTTATAAACAAAACAATGGTATGCATAATCTGATACATAAGCTTGACATGAGACATCTTCCCTCCATGTTTTATAGCATTCCTCCTTTTTCATAATTCACATAAAATAATTGCTGGAATAACTTTAAAAATTTAACTTGCATGAGGGTTCACTGGGGGTATCCCACTATAGATTAATCACCTGAATGATCTGCATGCCCTGTATGTTAAGTCATACTGGTCCACAAAATTGGCTCTATCTATACTGAGCTGCTGAAGAATGTTGTTGCTCCCAAACGCACCCGCAAGTATACACGATCGTACAAGTAATATAGTGATTTAAGAAATCAGATGTCACACCCACAGAGACTTATGATTAACCATCAACTAAATTAAACTAATGCTAATTATCTAAACAAGAAAAAAAATCCAAAGATATTATTATCAACTAAATAAAAGAAAACAAATAATGAACTTCAACCAAGAAAGAGAGGGTTTTTATCGGAGAAGAGAAAGATCTTGGGCTATGGCCACTAACAATCTAGCTAAGTCTTTAAGTCGTACATCTATTGATTTCCCTGAGTCACTTGTCGACAGGTTGATATTAACTTTATGAGTATCTCCCGAATTGCTCACAAGTCTATTCAAACTACTCTAACGCCTATATCCCTATGGTCATTAGAAAATAGCAAGAATACATTTTATTCTCCGTATTCGACTAAGCGAGGCTAAGGGGCATATTCCTATCCTTAATAACGAAACGATCACCCTCAAGAGGATCATGAACAAGCTCTACTTATTCTCATTACGCACGCAATTCCCTTTCCCAAGTCCAATTAACGCGCCACATATAGTGTTCAACTATTTCATCAAATAGTCAAACAATTAAGACCAAGAATAAATAAATAGCCGAAAGATGGAAAACCAATAGATATAAACGATAATCAAACGTCAACTTTGATGGTTGGGCCAAAACCCTAGAACTAAAGAATTAACTCCACATAGACATGGAGGAAAAATAATAAATCATCCGAATAAAAAAAGGTAAAAATGAATCTTACATAGAAGAAAAGGCCAAACCCAATAACTCTGGCCTCCACGGAGGCTCGAAGCTCTGCCCGAGTCAAAAGTTCTGAACTCCTCTCTCTTATATTTCCACATGAAAGTCGTCCACCCCAATGTCACGTACACTACTTCCTTTTTTAGGTATTTCACAATCCTAAGCCCATCCCTTTTTTCCAATTTTGATCCACTTCCAAACGTGACTAATCCTATCTACAGAAGCCTTCTGTTTATACTTGCCATAAGTAAATGGCACTTTATATGTTCAATAATTCCCTCCCAAAATAATACTAGAATTCAAGACTTTTCTGTTCCTAGTTGAAGTCCTCTTCAATATTTTAATAATTGTGCCACTTGAACTTTCCTCAGCAATTTCCTTAGCACTTACAGCTTCACGTATTCCTTTGCTCGTCCTCTTTATTTTCAATTCCAACACGTTACTTTAATATTCGCTTCAAATCTTCTCATTCTCGCGATGCTTTATTCCTACAGAGTATAAATATAAAATTAAGCACAATTCATTATAATTAATACTCAAAAGACGATTAAAAATACTAAGACGTGAGGCAACAATGACTAAATATATGTATTTTGGCCGGACATCAAATGTAGAAAGACATGATGAAAGTTTTCAATATCTGGAACATGGCAATAGTAGCATCTAGAGGCAAATTGGAAACCCCATGTATTAACCACATCATCCATTGGACGTTTAAACTTCCAGAATCTCCAAAATAAAAAGGAAATTTTGCTAGGCAACCCTTTAATCCATATATTCTTGTACAGTATATTATTGTCCTGCCTCTGTCTCACCAGTTGGACGAGATCCAACTGTGAATTTCTCTCTAGACTATGGCTTCCAAAATGGTTTATCTGTGACTTCCTGATTCACTGGGGGTGGTACACTACTCACAATATGATCCATTATTATATTTGGAAGTAATTCCCTTAGCATTGGTTTATTCCATCTCCCTGCTTCCATTGCCTCATGAACTTGTACTATAGTTCTATCACAGTCAAAGTCTGCACCAATAGAATGATATAATGCAGTTATCCAGCCAAAAGTGAGACATAGCCTGTTTTTGTTGCCACCAAATCTCATGTTCCAGCTGTTCTCTCATATGTAACATCTTCTTCCTGAAATAAGTACCCCTTTTTCCAAACTACTAGAACAATATTCTCCTTCTACTTATTGCTTAAGTACATTTTCCAGAGGGATTGTTTTATTCTGAAGTTCCACCAGCTTAGCAAATAGGGTTTTTGAAACATCTTGAAGACTTCTAAACCCTAATCCACCTTCTTCATAAGGATAGCATAAAACAGTCCAAGATATCCAGTGCTTGCTAGAGTTTCTTTCTAAATTACTCTAGAAAAATTTAGCAGAAATTCTGTGAAGATTAGATATTATCCCAGCAAGAGAGCCACATACTGATAAAAGGTGAATGGGCATGCTTTGAAGAATGTTTTATTAGTGTGATTCTGCCTCCAATAGAAAGTAATTTCCCAGTCCAAGAGAACAACCTGTTACTCACCTTGTCAGTGATCTATTTATAATGTGCTATCATTCTTTTCTTTGTGTAAAGAGGCACCCCCAGATAAGTGAAAGGGAACTATTTTCTAGGGATCCTTCTTTATCATTCACAAGATTGACAGCCATAGTAGATGTCTTTTCATGCATATATACAACACTCTTTGCCTTATGGATCAACTGTCCACTAGCTTTTTCATATTCAGTTAGAGTCTGCATCATCAACCTCAATGAATAATCATCTATAGAACTGAAAATGATAGTGTCATCTACATATGCTATGTGGTTGATATAAGGACTCTATTTTGGCATTCCAAATCCCTTAAACCCCTCCTTCTGATGCAAAGCATTTAGTGCTCTGTAACATGCGTTGCGGCTAAAATGAATAAGGTCGGGAAAAGAGGGATCTCGCGTTTCGCCCGACCCTGCGTGGGTATAAAGAAACCCTAAGGCTGACCATTAATAAGAATGGAGTACCAATTATTAGAGACAATCATGTATACCATGTCAATTGGCATTTCACCACAGCCCATTTTCCTTAATACTTTAGTCAGGAATAGCCAAGAAACTCTGTCATAAGCCTTTGTCATATCAAGCTTAATTACCACATTAGCTAGCTTACCCCTTTACAAAGGAAACTTGTTGAGGTGAGATAAAATATGGAAGTAACTTTACCAACTCACATTAATGATTCTTAAGAACATTTTCTTTGGTGAAGTTACTGTAACACCCCATACCTTAAGGCTAAGGTTTGACCCATAAGATGAGGATCTAATGAAACCAATATGGGGAGTGTAGGAAGTATTTTGAAACCTATAAAAGGTATAAGAATAGTCTGTGGGCAAATTAAAATTGGAAGCTACTCTAGGGAGCGTGTTTTCGAGTGAGTTTGCACCAAGCCTCACTTAAAGCGGGTATTAAGAAATATCTATATGGAATTTGGGAAAACTTCCTTCATGAAAGTTGTATCCCTTCAAAATAACTTTCCATCCATCTAATGACCAGCTCAAACAGACCTCTGTACAAAATGTTATACCCATTTTACTGAAGCTCGCTCGGCCAGCCCCAGAGGAAGCTGGGATCTCACCCAGCGAGACCCAGAGCGAGGTGTGAGCTCGCCTTCGAGCTCGCTCGGTGAACCAAGGAGGAATTCACCCCAGGCCTATAAATGCAACCCTTAGATGATTTTATGTCATTTATCACATTCCAACTTCGTTCTAAATCCCTAAGCAACCGTTTTTCTCCTATTCTCATCCTCCCACGTCAAGGCAAGATCGCTCTAACGATCCCTACGTAATCCAACATTAATTAATGATTAGTAACATGATTCTTCAACCAAAACATAGGATTTCCTAGGTAAATCCTTCTCAAGTGATTCAAAGCTAGGGTTTTGGAATTCTCCGTCAGAGAAGCAAATTAGTTCATTAGATTGGAGCAATTACAGGTATGTAAGGCTAAATCTCTACGTGTAGGAGTGTTATTGATCTTCCCCACTCCTCGTTCTTCATGATTACTATGAATTGCATCAGAAATAGAGATTATTCATTAATTTCATGAAAAGTTCCAGAACTTCTATTCTTTAAAGACATAGTTTCATAGTTGTTCATGATTATCATTCTGAATATTGTGAACTCAGTGTAATTAGTATATGCTCATGTTTGACATTCCATGATCATGGAACACTTATGCATGGTAATACTCTAAATCCCGTGAATAATTCATGAAATCCATGTCTCAGTTCAGTATAGTGATAGTCAGTACTTCATATCAGGACCTCAGTATGAATTCATGTCTCAGTACTGTTGACACCTAAATTTTGACCTCCCATGATTTATTTTAATTACCCCAGAATCCCTGGATATCAAAAGGAGTGAAATGTGTATTTTCTACAAGTCAAACTGATTTTATAACATTATTCGGATAATATTTTGCTATTTCATTTGGCAAAATAAATTCTATAATATTATAAATCATTTATAAAATAATTCACATATTTTTATAATTAATACGAAGTATTTTGCCAAGTTCAATCAGAAGATACATTAAAGCAATTATTTAATTAGTTGTTAAAATTATCAAAAAACCAATTAGCAGGCATTTTACTCCATTTAATTCAAAGAATTTGATTAATTAAATAAATTAATCATTTTTACCCCTCAATTCTAAATTTTTCATGTCCCAGTTTATTAAGATTAATAATAACTAATTAAGTGTTTAATTATGGTTAAAATTCCATAAATTGTTTTCTATATGGTTAATTGTGGCTACAATTGAAATAATCAATTGTTAGTTTAATTCTGGCTTTAATTGATGTAGCTATTTTCTATGGCTTAGGTTAGTTGAAGTCATTATTGCAATTCTGGACTAAATTGAAAAAGCCAATGTCCATGGCTTAAGTCAATTGAGGTCAATACTGCAATATTAGCTTCTAATTGGCTAATTGGGCCAAAAGTGGCCATAGTTGAAATGACCTATTCCATAGGTTAAGGTCAATTAAGGCTATATCTGCAACTTAAGTCAATTAAGGCTATATCTGCAACTTAAGTCTATTTGCATAATTAACCTTCCTTATTAGATTATTTAATTGGTTAATTAATTATGTTTTGACCATAATTAAGGAGTTTACACTAATTGATTTTCTTAATCATTGCCATTTATTAAAATAGTGTCAAGTCCTTCCCATATATATACGCATATATACACAGATATACATGTGTGTACATGTATATCATGTGTATATGCGTGCATATATACAAAGCCTCCTCTCCCCCTTTATTTTTCTCGGCCAGGCCCAGTCCATCAAGGACCTGACCCGGCCCATTCTCAGCATAAAGGGGCAATACCCCCTTTCCTCCTTTCATTCATACCAAACGACCCTTTAGAGCGTAGAAGAGAGGAACCCTAGCCGCCCCTCTTCCCTCCCTCTCTCCTACGTCATACGTTGTCGGAAACGATAAAAGTGAGGGCCCACGATGTCTACTAGACTTGGTATAGTCGAGAATGGCAAGAGCATTTATTGCTCTGCCATTTCTCAACTAAATCGATCGTTACACCACCCAAACAAGGTATTACTCCTCTCCCCTTTGCTTTTCTGCATTTTAACGTCCAAGAGGGTACAAATCTTTAATGGATTTTGTCTTACCCTCATTTGAATTCTCGCTTTTCATTGGTTCGTGAGGAACTGAGAGGATTGAAGGATTCTAGGTCGTTTCTGGCAGTAGATGCGTTTGTTTATACAAATCTCGACCATTGATTCGTTGTTTGAGGTAGCAATTCTGAGAATTGCAAATAATCCCACATCGATTTCGAGCTAGGGTTTTTAGAATTGGGGGTTCTATATAAAGAACCCCATTCTTCACATTTCAAACAACCTTGAGCATACCGAAATATCAGAAATACTCAAACAATCGAATTACATAGGGTTTCTATTTCTGAGACCTTTCGTTATTCGATTTTAGTTAAAGTTTTAAAGTTTTTAATTGTTGTTCTTGTGTGTGGCTGAGTGTGGAGGAGCAAGAAGGATTCTTCAAGTCCATTCTCGACCAAGGCTGTGCTCAAGAGAGGTAATCTTTCTTCCTTTAAGCATTTTTAATATTTGTTTTGCTTTAGCTGCTTGTTTGTTAGAAGTAGTATGATTTGTTTATGTCTTAGATGCTTCTAGTTGATTACTTGCTTAGCATAAGTAGTAGGTATTTATTAGCTATGTTAGTTTAAGTATTTGCTAATGGTGTTTAATATAGTATATGCTGCATTTGTTGATTAAAACCATGTGTTAGTTATAATACTGTTAGTTTAAGTTAGGTTAGCATATGCTAATCGTTAATCTTGCTTAGTTTGTTCTTTAGGTATCAAGTCTAATTATGTTTATAAATATTCAACTTCTGCTTGTATGTGGCGTAGTTCCTTGTTTGAGTTAGGATCATTATGTGAAATGAATGGTCAGTATTGTGCTTTGTTTAACTCCTGTTTGGTCTGTTGTTAATCTTAGATCCTGTTCAGCTACATTTCTACTATGTTTCTAATGAATCAAGCCTCTATTATCTTTGTTAAGTAAGATTAAAGCATCGATTCATGTCTAGGCCATGTTTTAGATCTTACTTGTCTTGCTTAAGCTCTGCTTATACTCTTAATCAATGTGTTGGTCTCTGTTACATGCCTATGTTCAAACCGATTAGTGCATCCTGTGCTGACATGTTCATGTAAGTAGGATTAGCAGCTTGGTATTGAGGTTTGCAGTTTGTTTGTGACTAGTATAAGATCTGTCTATGAATTGTTTGGTCTGATATGCTATAGTGTTGATTAAGGGGAGATCTTTATTTAACTAATATTGGACTTAGGGCCTGCTAATTGATAGATGAGTATAGCATGCCTACCTTATTGTTATTAGATTCATGTAGAAATTTCATTCGGATATACCCCGGTTGCTTGCTATGGTGTGGTTAGCATCTTGTCATCCTATCATCTACAAGTTACATTAAATAAGCATATTATTTTTTTTAAAAAAAAATCCCTTAAGCACATATGCTTTGTGTGATTAAAAAGTGAGATTTAAATGTTAGGCTTTATTGTAATGTCTTTGAATTCGTCCCATATGTGTGCTAAAGTGCATAATCACAATTAACTCATGGAAACCTTGCATCTTTGCTCCTCTTTGGATCTGTTGATGTCTATTTGAGCATCTATACTTAATATGAATCAAGTTAAAGACCTGCATAGTGTAATACTTGAACAATGAGGTGATATTGTGATTTACATGATATGTTGTCACTTGTTAGAATCGTATATATCTTCCTCTAAGTCTAAGTGTGGATTTCTGGGTAAATATACTAAGGATATACCTGAATACCCCAGGTATATATAGTCCTGTATACTTTGAGTTTAAAGGAACTTGTATATTTTGGTATAAGTCAAGTATATCACTTGTATGGGTTCAGATTTATGACTTGTGAATCCAATTTAGGCTTGGTTCTCTTTTCTATTTGTTGTTGGGCCTCTCTCTTATATGTTGAGCCTTTGGTTTGTATCTGGGCCATCTTTTCTGTTAAATATCGTAAAAAATGGGCCAGTTTTGTTTGAATACCTCTTGTGCTAATATCTGGGCTGAATATCTTTTATGAACATATGTGCATTTTTCTTGTGTGTTTATTTGAGTAACTAGCACATATTAAATACTTAGTTTATATTAAATGTTTGCAAGTTTAAATTAAATGTTTGCTTAAGTTCTAGATGCCCCTCTAACCCATTATCTTTCCTTCCCCCTTTGTGTTTGCATGAGACAATGTCTTGGGCAGTCTCTTCTCTCTTGAAACCTATTGGGCCTTGAGGCCCAACTCTTCTTTGAAAGAAAACGGAAGCTAATATATTGAAAGCCCAACCATGGGTGAAAATGGTCAAATAATTGAAGGCGCTTTATGGGTGAAAATGGCGATTGGTGGGCTTATGGGCTCCACCAACCACAAACCTTTCTCCATTATTCATTTGTGCATACTAAATGTATTTGTAAAAGATGTTTTGACATATTGAAACCCCTATGAATGCTTAGAAGTTAGGAAAATGATTACTATTATTAGGAAGTCGTCTAAATATTTTTCGAACTTGGACTAGTCCTAATATATGCATGAAATCAGTGATTAATGTTCTATAAGCTTTTTATTTAAAATTAAAATTGGTTTGAATATGATTAAGTCTAAATAATTTTTCTGAAAATCGGAACTAATTGGCATTTTGGGCCTTCCGTCCTTTGTAAAAATCTGGAAATGAAATAATGAGGATCAAATCTGCCTTTGGGCCTTAAGCGCATTTCAAACGTTTTAAAGTAGGGTCAACTACGTATATATACATCTTAAGGAGAAATATTTACGAAACGTGACGCTAGTTTTATATTTACAAAACATAATATTACAAGCCCTATACAAAACATGCTTTATATTTTTTTAATTTTTTTAATTTTTTTTTTAAATACTTTTTTTCGCTCAAAAATTTATGTATGAATATGAAATGTGTATATTTCGCTCAAGACTTAAAAAGTTCGCTCAAAATTTAGTGTATGAAATGTGTATATCACGTTCAAGGCTTAAAAAATCCGCTCAAAATTATGTGTATGAAAACAGTATAAAATTTGTATCTCGCTCAAGTCTTAAAATTTCTCTCATATTTTCGTATATAAAGTTCATGTTAGATTTCTGTAAAATTAATACAACTACAACAACATTGTATACAGCTTTGATACAACATTCAAGACTTAAAATAATCGCTCAAATTTTTGTGTATGAAATGTGTATATCTTGCTCAAGGCTTAAAAAGTACCCTTAAATTTTATGTATGAAGAACGTATGAAATGTGTATATCTCGATCAAGGCTTAAACATTACGCTCAAAATTTTATGCATGAGAATGGCATGAAATGTGTATATCTCGCTCAAGATTTAGAATTACATTCACATTTTTCGTATATAAAGTTCATATTAGGTTTCTGGAAAATTAATACAACTACAACAACATTGTAACAACTTTCATACAATATTCAAGGCTTAAAGTTTTTGTTCAAAATTTTGTGTATGAAAATTATATTAAAAATTTCGCTCACATATACACATTTCATACATGTTTCATATGGCTTTCATACACAAAAATTTGAGGTAATTTTTTAAGCCTTTGAGCAAAAAAAAAAAAAAAAATTGAAAATAATAAAAAAATTATTGTTTTAAAAAAATATATTTTCTGAAAAAAAAAATAAAAAAACGAAAAATATATGAAAATCTGTCATGTTTCGTAATATATCATTATGTTTTGTAAATAAGGAAAATTATTGTCACGTTTTGTAAATATTTTATAACATGTATATATATGTAGTTTTCCCTTTAAAGTAACTGTCTCTTTGGGCCTTAGTGTCAATTTGATTTGAAATTGGATTTCAAAATAGCTTAGATACAAGAACTATTTGCAGAACTGAAACTAGTAATTAGAAAGTGATAATTCAGAACCTTCACAATGAAAATTGGACCTTCTAAAAACTTTTTTGGACTCAAAACGGTTTTCATAAATAGTGATGAAGTATTTTGCGCCAAAAGCCCAACTTAAAGGGATAAAAACAAGAGGAAATTTATTTGGGCTGATCCTTGAGATAAGATGGTTTTGGTAGATGTGACTTGACCCAATTGAGCTTCAATGGACTTAACCAAAGCTTTCCAATTCCTATTATATATACTACAAAATGGGAGACATACTCCATACTTTTATACATACATACACACATATATATATACATATACATACATATATATAAATATACATATACATACATATATAATAAAACCTATAAGAACTAAACTCGTTTTATTCGGATGAAAATAGTAGTGACCCTATATATATATATATATATATATAATAAAACCTATAAGAACTAAAATCGTTTTATTAGGACGAAAATAGTAGTGATCCTACTTGGGAGAAATCCCGAGTGTGTCTTGGTCTGGAAATAAAGTGAGTTAAACACTTATACAGATTTTGAAACCAAAAACCCCCTTTTCTAAGGGTACATTTTGCCAGAATTTTTGAATTTTCTATGATAAAGAATGACATTTTGCAATAAAATAAACACCTTTATGAAAGTAATTACAATAATCACACATTGAAGCTCGTAGGTCAACCGTATTCTATAGATCCTTAATACTAGGGTGCTTAAAACCTTCCCTAGGAGATCACCAGAACCCTTACCTCGAACTCTAGTCTAAAAGGATTTTTCTCTTATTTTGATAAACCCTTTTAACCTGATTTTCCTAATTTTCCTTAAATAAATTAGGTGGCGACTCTAAAAATACTCAAATCCATTTAGAGCACCAACAACCTCTAGTAGTTTTTACGCACCCGCGTAAAAGTGAACCGTAAAAGATGACGACTCTGCTGGGGATTTTTCTAGGTTCTAACTATAAGGGTTTCAATAGAATGTGATTACATTTGTAATTATTTGCTTCAATGTGTACTTTTCTGCAATTAAAATTATTATTCATTTTCATATCATAAATTCCGCCACTCCTGGCAAAAAGCATGATTTCAAAGGGGACATGTGGGCTCGCGGTCTAGCCTTCACTAAAAAACCCGAAACACCCTTTCTTTGGAACACGTTGAATGCGGAGTTAGTGTGTGGTCACTCAATAGCCGACAACGGTTCATCCCAAGTAGTCCGCTCAGGTTCAAGGTCAATTCAAAAAGCCCACTCTTGCATAAGCCTAGGTTAGAGCTAAGACAAATCCAAAGATGAACTAGACTGAGTTTGGATATTTGAGACGTATCTAAACCCGTTAGGAAGAATAAACCATGTCAAGTACGGTCTATGATGCAAAAAACATCGCATCTCATATTATATGCTAATTGGAAACATATAATGTGCCTATGTGTTAAACCATTGCCTATTTGGTGAGGGAGGGGGGAATTAACCTTAGCTTTGTTTTTGTAGATGTCTATTGACTTGGAATCCACATGGTTCTTAACACCCCAGACTTACTACACATATGGTGGGGGCCAAATGACTCAAGAGGAGAAAAGGGTATTTCTTGCCATCTAGGGAACTGGACCCCTGTAATGACAATGAAGGGTTGTAAGGAATTGATAGAAGTGATCACTGGGTTTTGGGACCGAGATAGAATGGTTTTTCGCTTTGGGGATAATGTAGAAAAGGCCCCGACTTTGGAAGAATTAAGGGATGTCTTTACTAGTTTAGGATCGGGCCTAAAAAGGTGAAAGAAACCTGACAGAAACACCCTAATCCAGGAAAAACCTAGATAATCCCAAATACTCAAAATACTTTCCCTATACCATGACAATTGGGCACATGGCCCATCCATACCCTTTAGAGAGTTGTATGAACGGTTCAGTAATCTAAACAGATTTGTGGAGCACCCGGGTGAATTTGAAACCTATGCCAAGTGGTTAGCCACCCGACCCTTAGCTTATGCCATTAGTTTCTTAGGACTTATGGTCTTTCCAAAAGATTGGTCTTTAGCCATAGATACCCGAGTCATCTCAGTCACCCATGCCATCTTTTACGGCATAACCCACCAAGAAGACACCAAATATTTTGACCTAACCCCTATCATCCTAGCTGATATGTACTGAGCCCTAAGCCTTTGCAGAACTATTGTAAATACTTCCAAGGATGCAACCTACTCCTACAAGGGTGGATCCTCAAACACATGATCAAAATCGGGGGTAGCCAATACCTAAGCAAGCCAGTAGAAAAGGACAGTCTTTTTAACTTCTGTCCAAATTTTGGGGACCAAACCAAGCAGAGTTGGACCTTCACTTTCTCATGACTAAGAGAAGAAAGTGTTAAGTGGATGTTTGATGACTTCATGTCCGACACGGTTGTGGTCAAGGATAGAAAATGTCAATTCTTCCCGCTCATGGGAATTCGAGGGTGTTACACCTTGGAAACCTCGTGCCATTCATATTATGCAGAGACTAAGGTAAGTATGGGGTATACATAAAGTCCCCATACATTTAATAAGGATAATTGATGATTCTAATTCAGATTTCAAAGACATTTGAGGCGAAAGAAACCAGTTCGTCGAAGGAAGATAAGGTTGAGCCATGTTTGGAAGATTTTGTATCATTTGAACTATGCAACGTCTAGCATCATCTTGAAGGAGAGATATAGATCCTCTTGGATGGTTAATGAAGTTTTATATAAGTTCCAAGAAGGTTCCATGAGGATTGGAGGTCAAACAAATCAAAGGAACGCATTTTCGCGAAATCGGTCAAAACAGGGCCATATGCGGCCGCATACTCAGTATGCGAGACCGCATACTCAGTATGCGAGACCGCATATGGGCCGAAAAATCCCCAAAATGGAATCCCTCACTGCCTAGCCTCCTCCCTCTGGAGAGGAGGGGAGATGCAGCCGCATCTCCACCATGCGGCGCCGCATCTCCACCGCAAGGAGATGCGAGGGTGCGAAGTTGCTACCTTTTTAAACCCCAAACGACCCTAAGTTCATTTCTAACTTTTCCCACTTATTTCTACACCTCCCTAGAGGCTTCCAAGAGGTTCTTGAAGATTCCTTAACACTCTTCATCCTTTCATATTCATCCAAAGAGAGAATCAACATTAACACCCTAAGGTAATCTAAAGAAAGTGACTGTTCTTGATTTCTTTCAAGGTTGGAGTGAACTTGGACTTGAAGGGAGTTGAGCTAAGTGAGATTCCTTGACCATAAGGTATGTATTTCCTCTTATTTATGTAGTTAGATTGATGTGGAGCTCTAGTGACTCCTTAAAAAGGAAAAGAATTAAAGTGGAGAAGCTATGGAGGTTGTAGTGAAGAAGATGACTACGGTGTGCACTTAAAAAGGGATGATGGCTGAATTGATACTAAATTGAATATAATTCATTGATCATGATATTATGAATGTTGTTATTGTTGTTTGGGAGTTGTTTATTAAAATAGTGGAAGTTGATGAAATTAGGGAAACGCTGGCAAATTCCGTTAGCCCTTAGTTGCTCTAGTTTGAACTTAAGCGTATTTTCAATAACATAACTCTAGTGCGAATTCTCTTGAATGTAGAGTGCGAGCTTTGGAGAAGAACGTTTAGTTGTTAAGAAGACAAAAAGGTATGTAAGTCTAACCCTTTCTTTCAAAGGCATGATTCTTATGTTATGATTCCACATATGCTATCCATAGTACCTTTATTCCTAAAGGGCTAGAAATCCATTGTTTTCAAGATTCTTATGGTGACTCCATGTTTAGCGAAACCGAGGTCGAGGGGCTAGATGTTACTATGTTATGGTTGAGGCTTACTCTATTGACTCGGATTATACTTGTATAAATTGACCTCATTTATGTTATTGTTATTTCAAAAGGAAACAAGGTAGTGATGATGATGATGATGATAGTTTCACTTCTAGAAATGCCAAAGCTTGAGGTTCTTATTGTTTCCATGATGTTAGTGAGTTGTCATGATTATTGATTGTATTCCTTGTTGTTGATATCACTTCATGATGCTTGTTCCCTCAAGGTGAGACCTAGCGATGATGATTGCTCCATAATGAATCAGAGGTTACCGACCTTACGTCACTCCGATAGAGTCGTAGCTTTTGATTGGGCTCTCATACATGCTATATGTATATGTATAATTACACCGCGCCAATTTGGCTAGGCAGACACCACTAGTGGGCGACATGAGATGATTACCCCAGATGGGGGTTAATGATTACTATGTATATGTTTATCTTTGTTTTATGAGTAGTAGCTAGGATGCGTGGTTTCGCCAAGAGCGATTTTGATACACAAAGTTATCTCTTTCCTTATGTTCCTTATTGGTTTATTACTTTGTTGTTCGTGCCTTACATACTCGGTACATTGTTCGTCGACGTCCTTTCTTTTGTGGATTTGCGTTCGTACCGCTCGGCGGAAACGAGAGACGATCCGGGCCCCTAGGGAGCTTTGCCCGCGGAGATACGGATACTCCATTTCTTCGGAGTTGCAGTCTATTGGTATACTCCTTTTGTGTATATATAATTGGGGCATGGCGGTGTTTTGTCCCGTCCCTATGATTTTCGGTTTTCCAGATAAAGGCTCGTAGACATATTAGAAGTCTCATGGTCTCCTTAATGTATATTTTTGTATGTCATTTTGTAGCGTTTTGGACTGGTGCATATATTTATATATCTGTTTGAGGGTGGAAATTGAAGGTTGTCATATTATGAGTTCTATTTTGAGAATTGCATTCATTTTAGTGGTGCTAGTTGAGAGTAAGCGATACGGTTCACCAAGATGATTTGAAGTGATTCATGATAGCTAGTGCTCGGTAGGCTAGCACCGGGTACCCGTCATGGCCCTCTAGTTGGGTCGTAGCAAATGGTATCGCTCGACTTGATTCGTCCTAGGGTGTGTTTATGAGTCATGTCCAGTAGAGTCTTGTCTATGGGTGTGAAACGCGCCACACTTATAAACAAGAGGTTGCGGGGCATTTAGGAATGATTGACCTTCTTTCTTCTTATTAGATCGTGTGATAGAGCCATGACATAAGGATCCTCCTTTTTCCTAATCGTGTGTTATGATTTCAGCAATGCCTATGAAGAGGAAGGCGATAGCTGCGGAAAGGGCAAAAACGACGACAGAAACCGTCGAACGGGAACCGCTAAAGAATATATAGGAGGGTGAGTCCCATAATGAGGTTCCATCTCGGGCCTCTCACACTCCACTTGCCTCAGAAGAGCATGAAGGGGTTTCAGCTCCAGCCCCAGTACCTTCAGTCCCTCCACTAGGTGCCTCAGGCCAACAGATAACTGAGGCTATTCAATTGTTGACCCAGTTAGTTTCCACCCAGGCTCAGCGGCATGGTGTGGGTCAAGTTGATAGAGTGGTTAGTGCAAGAGCCCGTGATTTTATTAGTTTGAATCCTCCAGAATTTTACAGGTCGAAATCGGATGAAGATCCGCAGGATTTTATAGATGAGATGTTAAGGATGTTGAGGATAATACATGCTTCTGATATTGAGTCAGTGGAATTGGCCTCCTATAGATTGCGCGATGTGGCCGTCCTTTGGTATCACAATTGGATATCTTCGAGAGGGGAAAATGCACCTCCCCCGGTATGGCAGGAGTTTGTAGATGCCTTCATCCGCCATTATTTTCCACCCGAGGTCCGACGGGCCCGAGCTGATAAATTTTTAAATCTTAGATAAGAAAGTATGAGCACCCGAGAGTATAGTCTTCGATTTAATTCTTTGTCTTGGTATGCTCCGGCTATGATAGCCGATATGGGAGACCGTGTCCACCGGTTTGTGAGTGGTTCTGGACCACATTTGATTAAGGATTGTTTGACAGCTTCACTCCAGGAAGGGATGGATTTCTCCCATGTTCGGTGCCCTTGCTCGGGAGAGAAAGCGGCCCAGGCCAAGAGTGAGCGTGATATTGATAGAGGGCATAGTAAAAGGGCCAGATCTGCAAGTGCTAGCAGTGAGTATAGAGGGGATCAGAGGCAGCAGTATTCGAGGTATTCGGGTCAATCTGCAACTAGTGTGCCTCCTTGATTTGCGCGTAGGAGATTTGACCGCCCTATCTATTCTGGATCAGGTCAGAGCTCTAGAGTTTCGGGTTCCCAGTATGGAGGCGATCCCAGTCAGAGAAGACCACCTGTACCACGATGCAGCCAGTGTGGTAGGTTATATACAGGTTAGTTTCGCTGAGGTTTAGATGCTTGTTATGCCTGTGGTCAGATTGGGCATGTGATGCGTGATTGTCCATCGGTGGGTGACAGAGGTAGAGTCCAGCCCACAAGATCAGTAGCCGGCTCCTCATCGCCCATACGCCTTTAGGGCAAGTTTCGCAGGCGCCATCAGGCCATGGCACTGGCAGAGGGGGAGCATCCAGTTCGAGTGGCCCTCAGCCCCGTATTTATGCATTAGCCGGGCGGCAGGATCTTGAGTCCTCTCCTGATGTGATCACAGGTATATTATCGGTATCTTCTTGTGATGTTTATGCATTGATTGATCCGGGTTCTACTTTATCATATATTACTCCTTATATTACTGATTGTATTAGGACGAAACCCGAGCCAATCAAACCTTTTGAGGTGTTTACTCCTGTTGGCGACCCGGTAATAGCTAGACAGGTTTATAGAAACTGCGTGGTTGTGGTGTGTGATCGTCATACTGTAGCTGATTTGATTGAGCTGAAAATGTTAGATTTTGACGTTATTATGGGCATGGATTGGTTAGCCTTTTGTTATGCCAATGTTGATTGTAGAACAAAAGTGGTTCGATTTCAATTCCCGGGAGAACCCGTGTTAGAATGGAAAGGTAATACAGCGTCCCCGAGAGGTAGGTTTATTTCCTATGTCAAAGCGAGGAAGATAATTGCTAAGGGCTATATTTATCATTTAGTTCGGGTTCATGATACCGAAGTAAAGCCGCCAAATCTTTGATCTGTTCTGGTAGTAAATGAATTTTCGAATGTATTTCCAGATGAACTTCTCGGTCTCCCACTCGAACAGGAGATTGATTTTACTATTGATGTATTACCGGATACAAAGCCCATATCCATTCCTCCTTACAGAATTAAAAGAGCTAAAGGCGCAACTGAAGGATTTGCTCGAGAAGGGATTTATTAGGCCCAGTTCATCGCCATGGGGAGCACCTGTATTGTTTGTAAGAAAGAAAGATGGCTCCTTGCGAATGTGTATCGATTATAGGCAGTTAGACAAGGTGATAATAAATAATAAATACCCGCTTCCGAGAATCAATGATTTATTCGATCAGTTGCTAGGTGCTAGATGGTTTTCAAAGATAGACTTACGATCGGGATACCATCAAGTGAGGGTTAAGGAAGAAGACATTCCAAAGACAGCTTTCTGAACTAGATATGGTCATTATGAATTTCGGATAATGTCGTTTGGGTTGACAAACGCCCCGGCAATATTTATGAATTTGATGAATAATGTGTTCATGCCTTTTCTAGATCTATTCGTGATTGTGTTCACTGATGATATTCTGGTATATTCTCGATCGGAGGCAGAGCACGCAGATTATTTACGTATTGTCCTTGGAACTCTTCGAACCCGGGAATTATATGCCAAATTTTCAAAATGTGAGTTCTGGTTAAATTCCATAACTTTTCTGGGGCATATCATTTCAGCTGATGGTATTCAAGTAAATACTCCGAAGATTGAAGCTGTGAAGACTTGGCCAAGGCCCATAACTTCTACAGAGGTTCACAGTTTTCTGGAGTTGACAGGTTATTACAGAAGATTTGTAGAAGGATTTTCTTCTATTTCTTCACCATTGACGAAGCTAACTCAGAAATCAGCGAAATTTCAATGGACCGATGCTTGTGAGCGCAGTTTTCAGGAGCTGAAATATAGATTGACTTCGGCCCCTGTTCTGATACGTCCAGAAGGATCAGAAGGTTATGTTGTGTATTGTGATGCCTCCGGTGGAGGGTTGGGTTGTGTGCTGATGCAACACGGTAAGGTCATTGCCTATGCTTCAAGGCAGTTACGGAAACACGAGAAAAATTACCCGACCCATGATCTTGAGTTAGCTGCAGTTATTCATGCGCTAAAGATGTGGAGACATTATTTATATGGTGTTCATGTCGATATTTATACAGATCACAAGAGTCTCCAGTATATCTTCACACAGAAGGAGTTGAATTTACGGCAGAGGCGATGGTTAGAGCGGTTGAAAGACTATGATATGAGTATTCTATATCATCCTGGAAAGGCGAATGTGGTAGCTGATGCTCTTAGCCGCAAATCCATGGGCAGCCCATGTGATATTCAGCCCGAGAAGAGGGAATTAGCCCGTGAGCTTCAGCAGCTAGCTAGCCTAGGTGTTCGCATCATAGACTCGAACAGTGCGGGGGTTGCTATCCATAACCTAGCTATTTCATCCGTAGTAGTGGAGGTGAAGAAGCACCAATATGAGGACTCTAAGTTAATTCATTTTAGAGATACATTTTCTTAGAAAGAAAAACCACCATTTGGGATTTCTACAGATGGAGTTCTTAGATATCGAGGCAGATTATGTGTTCCTGATGTTGCAGGGCTACGTCAACAGATTTTGGAGGAAGCCCATTATTCCCGCTATTCCGTTCATCCAGGAGCGACAAAGATGTACCATGATCTCAAGTCTATATATTGGTGGGATGTAATGAAGAGAGATATAGCAGAGTTTGTAGCTCAATGTCCTAATTGTCAACAGGTGAAAATTGAGCAGCAAAAGCTCGGTGGATTGTTGCAAGCTATGGAAATTCCAACCTAGAAATGGGAAGTGATTAATATGGATTTTATTGTGGGCTTGCCTCGTTCTCAGCGTAAGTATGACTCTATATGGGTAATTGTTGACAGACTTACAAAGTCAGCTCATTTCCTGCCAGTCAGAACTACGTACTCAGCAGAAGATTATGCAAGGCTGTATCTCAAAGAGATAGTACGGCTTTATGGAGTTACAATATCCATTATTACTGATAGAGGAACCCAATTCACGGCCAATTTCTGGAAGTCCTTTCAAGAAGATTTGCGAACTCAGGTGAGACTTAGCACAACCTTTCATCCATAAACTGATGAGCAAGCTGAGCGCACCATTCAGACCCTTGAAGATATGTTGCGGGCATATGTACTAGATTTCGGAGGTAATTGGGGTGATCATTTTCCACTCATTGAATTTTCATATAATAATAGTTATCACTCCAACATTCAAATGGTCCCATATGAAGCTCTGTATGGGAGAAAGTGTAGATCGCCAATTGGATGGTTCGAAGTAGGGGAGACGAAGCTAGTGGGCCCATAATTGATCCAGCAAGCGGTAGATAAGATCAAGTTGATCCGAGACCGGTTGTTGACTGCCCAAAGCCGTTAAGAAATCATATGAGAATAATCGTCGATGAGACTTGGAATTCCAAGTTAATGATTGGGTATTCTTAAAAGTATCGCCAATGAAAGGTGTAATGAGATTCGGCAAGAAGGGCAAGCTTAGTCCCCGATATATTGGACCTTACAAAATTGTGCGTAAAGCAGGTCAGGTGGCTTATGAGCTAGATTTGCCTTCAGATTTGGAGTCAATCCACCTAGTTTTTCATGTATCAATGCTTCGTAAGTGCGTTGGAGATCCTTCCAGAATTGTGCCTATAGATGATGTCCAAGTTACTGAGAAGTTATCCTATGAAGAAGTACCCGTTGCCATTCTAGATAGGCAAGTTCGGAGACTTAGAACCAAGGATGTAGCTTCGGTAAAAGTTTTGTGGAGAAACAATAACAGAGAGGAAATGACTTGGGAAGCAGAGGAAGATATGAAGTCCCGATATCCGCATTTATTTCCATCCCCAGAAGAGGTTCAGGCAGAGACATCATTGTTCCCAGGTACGTAATGCTTCTTTTGATGATTTCTTGGTCGTGTGTGGCCAATATGGTTATTGTTGTTGTAGCCCTATGAGGCATTGTATATTTTGGGCTGTTGTGATAGGATGGTAGTGATACCGTTACAGGGGAGACTCTGGCGAAATTTTCGTAGAATCCTTAAGAGTTTAACATTCGGGGACGAATGTTCTTAAGGGGGGAGGAATGTTACACCTTGGAAACCTCGCGCTATTCATATTACGAAGAGCCTAAGGTAAGTCTGGGGTAAACATGAAGTCCCCATAAGTTGAATAAGGATAATTTATGATTCTAATTAAGATTCCAAAGATATTTGAGGAGAAAGAAACCAGTTTGTCGAAAGAAGATAAGGTTGAACCATGTTTGGGAAATTTTGTATCATTTTAGCTATGCAGTGTCTAGCATCATCTTGAAGGAGAGATATAGAGCCCCTTGGATGGTTAATGAAGTTTTGTATAAGTGCCAAGAAGGTTCCATGAGGATTGGAGGTCAAACGAATCAAAGGAACGCATTTTCGCGAAATTGGGCAAAACAGGGCCATATGCGGTCCCGCATATTGAGTATGCGGCCGCATATGGGCCAAAAACTCCCCAAAATGGAAGCCCTTACTTCCCAAACTCCTCCCTATGGAGAGTAGGGGATATGTGGCCGCATCTCCACCATGCGGCGCCGCATCTCCACCGCAAGGTGGTGCGGGGGTGCAAAGTTGCCACCTTTTTAAACCCCAAATGACCCTAAGTTCATTTTTAACTTTTACCACTTATTTCTCCACCTATCTAGAGACTTCCAAGAGGTTCTTAAAGGTTCCTTAACACTCCTCATCCTTTCATAATCATCCAAAGAGAGAATCAACATTAACACCCCAAGGTAATCTAAAGAAAGTGATTGTTCTTGATTTCTTTCAAGGTTGGAGTGAATTTGGACTTGAAGGGAGTTGAGCTAAGAGACATTCCTCGACCATAAGGTATGTATTTCATGTTAGTTATGTGGTTAGATTGATGTGGAGGTCTAGTGACTCCTTAAAAAGGAAAAGAATTAAAGTGGAGAGGCTATGGAGGTTGTAGTGAAGAAGATGGCTATGGTGTGCACTTAAAAAGGGGGATGATGGCTGAATTGATACTAAATTGAATATAATTCCTTGATCATGATATTATGAATGTTGTTATTTTTGTTTGGGTGTTGTTTATTAAAATGGTGGAAGTTGATGAAATTGGGGAAAAGCTGCCCAAATTCCGTTAGCCCTTTGTTGCTCTAGTTTGAAGTTAAGCGTATTTTCAATAACATAACTCTAGTGCGAATTCTCTTGAATGTAGAGTGCGAGCTTTGGAGAAGAACGTTTAGTCGTTAAGAAGACGAAAAGGTATGTAAGGCTAACCCTTTCTTTCAAAGGCATGATTCTTATGTTATGATTCCACATATGCTATCCATAGTACCTTTATTCCTAAAGGGCTAGAAATCCATTGTTTTCAGGATTCTTATGGCGACTCCATGTTTAGCGAAACCGAGGTCGAGGGGCTAGATGTTCCTATGTTATGGTTGAGGCTTACTCTATTGACTCGGATTATACTTGTAGAAATTGACCTCATTTATGTTATTGTTATTTCAAAAGGAAACAAGATAGTGATGATGATAATGATGATAGTTTCACTTCTAGAAATGCCAAAGCTTGAGGTTCTTATTGTTTCCATGATGTTAGAGAGTTGTCATGATTATTGATTGTATTCCTTGTTGTTGATATCACTTCATGATGCTTGTTCCCTCAAGGTGAGACCTAGCGATGATGATTGCTCCATAATGAATCAGAGGTTGCCGACCTTACGTCACTCCGATGGAGTCTTAGCTTTTGATTGGGCTCTCATGCATGCTGTATGTATATGTATAATTACACTGCGCTAATTTGGCTGGGCAGACACCACTAGTGGGCGGCGTGAGACGATTACCCCGGACGCGGGTTAATGATTATTATGTATATGTTTATGCTGTTTTATGAGTAGTAGCTAGGATGCATGGTTTCCACCCTAAGAGGCAGTTTTGATACATAGGTTATCTCTTTCCCTTATGTTCCTTATTGGTTTATTACGTTATTGTTCGTGCCTTACTTACTCAGTACATTGTTCGTACTGACGTCCTTTCTTTTGTGGACGCTGCGTTCATGCCCGCGGGTAGACAGGGAGACGATCCAGGCCCCTAGGAGCTTTGCCAGCGAAGATACAGGAGCACTCCACTACTTCGGAGTTGCAGTCTATTGGTATACTCCTTTTGTGTATATATATTTGGGGCATGGCGGGGTTTTGTCCCGTCCCTATGATTTTCGGTATTCCAGATAAAGGCTCGTAGACATATGTGGATAGTTAGAAGTCTCATGGTCTCCCTAATGTATATATTTGTATGTCATTTTGTAGCCTTGTGGACTGGTTGATACGCTCAAATTACACCTATTAATGATATAACGCGGACGTTGTCAAATATAGTAACCTAACAAGGTTGGGGTCGAATCCCACAGAGAACAATATGTTGGCAATTTAAGCAGATTAGGAATTATCACTAACAATAGCTAGACCGAACGCATCAATGGTGGTTTTTGAAAAGGTTTTGATAAAATACGGAAATATAAATTCTAATCTAGAAAGCAAGTAAATTGATCAATGGCCACAAGTAGGGAATCAAGGAATCTATTTCTCAAGTAACGATCCAATCTATTTCACAAATTATAAATAATAGCAAGTTTATTTTATTTAGCCTCGGATAATGACTCTAAATTAACTTCTCCTGAAGATTAACTATACTACCAAATTGAAGATCTCTCAAGCAATTAGGAGCATTAAGAACACCCGAATATGGCTACAAGTGGTATCGCCTATTCCTAGGTCAATTTCCATTGGATGAGGGTTAACGCCCCAAATTCATGTTAATTATTCTATCCCAACCCGGTTCTTCCTCTTCCGAGTTTCAAACAAAGTAAATGGGCGAGTCCTAGCGTTAGCTAATCCCTTGAGAAACGTTAAAGATCAAGAATAATTAAAATAAAAATAACTTACTTGATTAAAAATAATGTCGATCAATAAATAAGCACAACAAGAGTTTCAATCTCAATTGTCACCAAGAAATTCCCATAAACAAGGTTTGAATAAAAGAAAGAAAATATACGTAGGAACCCTAGCCTCTAAACTTGTGTTTTATGCCAAAGATCTCTAGGAATTGTGGCTTATGAAATATTTATAGGTGTAGGAAAAAGCCCAACTAAAATAACTGAGTCCAAAACGAAATAGGAAGAAGTAAATTTCCTTGGCTGCGTTGTACACTAGACCGCCTCAAAATTGTTTGATGTTTTCTTTCTTAAGCTTCCAGGTACGTACTTCTGCTTCTTTCTTGTTTTCATTTCCTTTCTCTTTCTTTTTTTATTTATTTTCTTTTTCTCTTTTCTTCCGAGTTTTATTTAATTTTGCTCCAAATCTCTTCTTCACACCGCTTTATTCCTCCAATTTTTATTCATCCAATTTTTCTGTTTTTCGCTTGTTTTCCCACTTAGGCTCTCGGGACCTCGTAATACCTGAAACACAATAAAAACACGTAAAATCACATAGACTTGCTTAAAAATAAGTAAAACTTATAGCCGAAAAGCATCGATTGTGGCGTAAAATCATGCCACATCAATACCCCCAACTTAAAGTATTTGCTTGTCCTCAAGCAAGACATACAAAACAACGACTCAATCTAACACCTAGATATCACAGAGTAATAATGTCTATATTGGTTTTGACTCTGAACTACCGGCATGCATGTTTTTCTTCCAAGGACCACCCCAATTTTCTATTTTAAAGCAATATACACAACTCAAGAATGCTATGACTAACAATGAAGCTTCAATGCATGACATAACATTATCGAACATATTATGATGCACACAAACGCTACTTTAGGCGGTCACTTTATTTTGCTCAATTCTCATCCTTATGCCCTCACATAGACCAAAGAATCCTAACACACATATATACAACAAGAATGGGACGAAGATGAAAAACACACTCACAAATAAGTTCATATCTACACATTTAAATACCATAGGCTTGCCCTTATTTTCTATGTTTTCATCCTAGGCTCGTTCGGTTGTGATCACATTAGGACTAGTTTTGGCTTGTAATGTAGGCTTAGGGACGGGTAGGATACTTTTTGGATATTAGTGACTCACCCTCCTGAATACTACAACATCTCTTCACCTTAATTCACCTCTTTTCTTTCCAACCCCTTTATTTTCTTTCAAGTTTTCGACCTCGATGTGGTTTTATTCCTAACCAACTTACAAATCTTTTTGTGTTACAATTTTTTTATTTTTCTCTTTTTTTTTTCTTTTTCTTTTTATATATGCAACTACCACATCGAATCTTCACCACCCCCAACTTATGTTTTTAACATCTACTCCACATTTAATTCACCCCCAACTTAGGCATTTTACCTCATCTATCTAGTAGCATCAAGGAGGGAACGGGTGCGAAGATGGATTAATTGCACAAAGGGTAAGGTTTCATAATTGGTTAGCCAAGAAAAAGGTCAAAAGGCTCAAAAATGGAAACTAGGGATATTTGAAATTTTTGGTAAGGCTTATTTAGGCAAAGTGACTATTTACACAAAGAAAGCCTAAGATCATCTCACAACCAAACTAACCTTCGGATTTCAAACACGACCAACCAGGCAAGTTCTAGATTATACATGCATAAATAGAACCAAACTAACAACTCACACACACATTGGCATAAGGACAATTATTTTTACACTTGTGACCTCCTAAGTAGTCATTCATCACACAGAATACGCCAATAATCATAATGTCATATAAAGAATCAATCATGTCAACCAATAACTGTTCTAAGTGTGCATTTTTCAAATTTTGGGGGTCCAAAATTTCCAACATGCCATCAGTTATAGAGTAGCACCAAATAAGTCAAAACTACTCTATTCAACCTAAGCAACATCCTAAACATGCTAGTTTCAACAAAAATAAAACCCCTCAGGAAAAGAACTCTGGCATTGAAAAGCCGAGGGGGTTCCTAAACACATATATACAATACTTTCCAGATAGCCCACCCCCAACCAAAAAATTTGCTGTGTCCCCACTGCATCACATAAGCATAAAAAGGGATTAGGCATACCTTCTAGCACTAACTTTTACCGCTTTTCTCGCCATTTGGAGCTTATAAACTGGGCACCCAACATTGATTCAAGTTTGTGACCACGAGCAGCGGGGGGTGGTAAATAGATGACCACGTCAAGTAAAATATTTTTTATCTTACACTTCTTGGCTTTCAAGTGAGGAATGTCGTTTTACCTTCTTGAATTTTCAAATTGCAAAATATAAGGCTCTTGAACTTCTTGAATTACGACATGCTCTTTTTCCCCCGGGTTGGAGTCAATACCAACCATATTTTTCAGAGAAATGGTTGACTCAAATTTTTTTTTTCTTTGGCATTCCCAATAAACTCATCTTCATGATTTACCTTTTCATCTTGAGCATTGGGGAATTCATAATGATTTGCCGATGGCGGATTTTCTTCGTCTGTCGTCAAACCAAGTTGGAGACTAGTTTCCAAGTGTTTTTCCAAGTCTTTTTGATTTTCGTTACCCTCACCTAGCAGGCACTCCATCATGAGTTTGAACTCACCAATTTGGCCATGCTCACAATAAAAATCACTACTAAACAAGTTTTCATGGAAAGATGCCATTGTTATTTTCTAAAAATAAAATAAAACAAAGAAAACAACTATACAGATGTTAACGGGTTCGATTCAAAGCAAGTTAGCTTATTTCCTAAATTAGCCAAAATACGCTAATTGTTCCCAGCAACGGCGCCAAAATTTGATAACGTCCAAATCCACTCCTCAAAGAAAAAGTGTACACGGTCGTATGCAATATAATTTACCCAACTATGAGTCGGGGTCGATCCCACAGGGAACAATATGTAGGCAATTTAAGCAGATTAGGAATTATTACTAACAATAGCTAGACCGAACGCATCAATGGTGGTTTTTGATGGAAATACAGAAATATAAATTCTAATCTAGAAAGCAAGTAAATTGATCAATGGCCACAAGTAAGGAATCAAGGAATCTATTTCTCAAGTAACGATCCAATCTATTTCACGAATTATAAATAATAGCAAGTTTATTTTATTTAGCCTCGGATAATGACTCTAAATTAACTTCTCCCGAAGATTAACTAGACTACCCAATTGAAGATCCCTCAAGCAATTAGGAGCATTAAGAACACCCGAATATGGCTACAAGTGGTATCGCCTATTCCTAGGTCAATTTCCATTAGATGAGGGTTAACGCCCCAAATTCATGTTAATTATTCTATCCCAACCCGTTCTTCCTCTTCCGAGTTTCAAACAAAGTAAATGGGCGAGTCCTAGCGTTAGCTAATCCCTTGAGAAACGTTAAAGAACAAGAATAATTAAAATAACAATAACTTACTTGATTAAAAATAATGTCGATCAATAAATAAGCACAACAAGAGTTTCAATCTAAATTGTCACCAAGAAATTCCCATAAACAGGGTTTGAATAAAAGAAAGAAAATATACGTAGGAACCCTAGCCTCTAAACTTGTGTTTTATGCCAAAGATCTCTAGGAATTGTGGCTTATGAAATATTTATAGGTGTAGGAAAAAGCATAAATAAAATAACTGAGTCCAAAACGAAATAGGAAGAAGTAAATTTCCTTGGCTGCGTTGTACACTAGACCACCTCAAAATTGTTTGATGTTTTCTTTCTTAAGCTTCCAGGTACGTACTTCTGCTTCTTTCTTGTTTTCATTTCCTTTTTCTTTCTTTTTTTATTTATTTTCTTTTTCTCTTTTCTTCCAAGTTTTATTTAATTTTGCTCCAAATCTCTTCTTCACACCGCTTTATTCCTCCAATTTTTCTGTTTTTCGCTTGTTTTCCCCACTTAGGCTCTCGAAACCTCGTAATACCTGAAACACAATAAAGACACGTAAAATCACATAGACTTGCTTAAAAACAAGTAAAACTTATAGCCGAAAAGCATCGATTGTGGCGTAAAATCAAGCCACATCACTGGTGCATATATTTATATATCTGTTTGAGGGTGGAAATTGAAGGTTGTTATATTATGAGTTCTATTTTGAGAATTGCATTCATTTCAGTTGTGCTAGTTGAGAGTTAGCGATACGGTTCTCCAAGACAATTTGAAGTGATTCATGATAGCTGGTGCTCGGTAGGCTAGCGCCGAGTACCCGTCATGGCCCTCTAGTTGGGTCGTGACAGAGGAATTTGCCCTTATGCACCTTTTAGAGTCTTGAGGAAATTTAGGAGGACCCAAATCATACCCCAAGTGGGTAACATAGGGGATTTCATCATTAACTACGACGGAGATCGAACTCCGAGAACAGGGAATTGTTTGTGCGAGTGGAAGGGTCGCATGACTTAGAGTCCCGATAGCTTAGCTCCAGGCAGGTTTCATCCGGGTTGTGAAGAGAAGTACAAAGACTGGCTAAGGGCCGACTTACAAGGCACTCTCCGTCCCAGGCCTATCCTTTACAGTTGTGTGAAAGATAAGGATTCTATGGCCGAGATCTGAGCCCGCCTAGTTCAAAGGAGAGCCTATGATAGAGATGCTAAGTATTTGGAGAAGCTTGAGACGTGAGTTGGAATTCACTCACAACTGCCTGATTGAACTCGATGACCGGGTGAAGAAGACTTTAGATGAGGTTTCCCCGATGTGCTTCATACAGAAGGGTTTTCTTAGGGAGCCCACATTGACATCGGCCCATCTCCACATCCAAACTACCCTCCGAAAGGCGAAGAAGGCAAAGATTGACCGAGCCTTATCATCGGCCACAGGAGGACACTTCTGCTGATTTACTTTGTGCACTGTCTTTACTTTACCCTTTTGTACCCCTTTGGGGAAGAATATTATTATTAATGATTATGGGGCAATGGTTTGATATAGATGGCACATTTATGTTTCAAATGAATAGAATGCCTTGGTTCAAAAAGGCTTAGGAACGCGAGTAGTATGCTTATACTTATTAATATTACTTTATGTGCTTATTTGCTTCATATGTCCCATTTAAATTCTTCATTGATCTCAAGTACCGACCTCTACCCAAAGAAAAACAATGAAAGAAATATACCAAAATAGCTATAGGCTCGTACTAAACTTAGCTACATTCTCAGAGGTTGAAGATGGATGCTATGAATATCCCAGAGCGCGAGGCTAGTAGAGAAGGTGAGGGTTCACTTCGCTAAAAGATTCAGGACCTGGAAAGGAAGATCCGAGCGGTTAAGGCCAAAATAAAAAAGGCCAATGAGTTGATGGACTCGGCGAAAAGCCCGCCCAAAGAACCTGCTGAGATCAAACATCAGGTTGAAAGTGCCTTGGACAAAGGCAAAGGAGTACCCCCGGGGTACGTACTCCTATTTGAGGGATAAAGACTAGGAAGTAGAATCCGACCCTTTGGAACCAACTTGGCCATCAGGAGAGGCTTCCTCCATCGCTTCCGTAAAACGAGAGAGACAAAGAGCCGGAGAAGCGAATAGAGTTTGTTCGCCCGGCATCGCCAGCCTGGTGGGCAATTGCACTCAAGGACGTGGCCTACCCTTACCTCCCTGGTAAGGCATGTGACAAGCGAAGAAGTCTTCACACAAAAGCGTGTCCATTTCATCAAGAACAGCTAGGCCATACCACTAATGAGTGTTTGGCCTTCAAAAAGAGAATTATAAAGTTAATTGGCGATAAGACCATCACCAAGCTGTAGGGGTCCCATTCATAGTTGGTCCATGACAGTGTTTCCCCAACTGAGAGAGTCACACTTGTCACGACCCGTACCCCGTAGGCCGTGACTAAGCGCCGAGTCGGGCACCCAAACACGTTCATTAATCCGAAGCACGTACGGATGGCTTATGCGTATACAATATCAGACACTGTCTCAGATTATCTCAAACTATCTCAAACACAAACATATACGTATCGAGCGAAGGCAAGGCTATCAAGTGAGCGCAACACCAAAACATATACAAATGCGAGCGATACGGGGTGCGCGCGGCTTAACGATCGCCCGGAACATATAACATACAAAACACACACATGCGTAATAGGCATAACCCCACGTATACGTATACGGACACTCTCAACACCAACGAGAATCATATGACGGGACAAGGCCCGTGCGTACCCACACAGAACAAACAAATACATATCGCAAAGAACGAATATATACCAAAATGTGGAGCTCCCAATAAAGGAGCACTCCAAAGCCAGAATAGGTGTCTTAAGTGGCGGATCATCAGACGCACGTACTGCCCGGGCATTTAAACGCGACCCCGAAGAAAGGGGTCGGACGAATATGTGCGAGTATGCAGCTTAAGATATAGTAAACAAATGATTAATCGAAAAAGTGAAAGTAATATCCAAAAACCAAAAGTTTATTTTC